>NW_006408781.1:1623356-1638909 GCF_000296735.1 Chrysochloris asiatica
TTTGTTTCACCCAAGATGGTGGCTCCTGGAGCAGCTGAGCATCTTGAATTAGAAAGCAATGAATTTCTTGCTTCTGCTACGAATTCCCCTAGCTTTAAGCCTTCTAACCTTCTAAATATTCCTTTATATGTGGTTCAGAGTTTTGGTACCATCCCCTGAGCCTGCTTGGTCCTGTATTCTATGTTGTTGCTGATGGATCTCCTTACTGCACTTACACCCAATTGTTCTCTAAACCTGGGCTTTTTATGATCAACTAGCCACTGACTGTTGACTGTTTGTATTAGTTGATCTCTTTAACTCTATGTTTTTGTTGTTAAGTGCCGTCGAGTTGATTCTGACCCACAGTGACCCTGTATAGGGTTTCCACCAACCTTGGAGGTGAAACTGACATTATGTTTGAGTGCTTATCCTACATCGTCATACAATGACTATGTTTTTCGAGCCAACTGACTTTTGACAAAGTACCTAAATATATCGCATGGGGAAGTGATAATCTCTTCAAAAGATGGTTCTGGAAGACCTGGAAAATGATATGCAAAAGATTGAACCAAGACCTTCACCTCACTCCTTATACAACATGGATTAAAGAACTAAATGTGAATCCCAGAATTACGAAGGCCATCAATGAAAAAATAGGGACAAATTTGAGGGCACTAACTCTGGGAATACACAGACTAAAAAAAATTTTGGAAATTACACAAACAAAAGTAGAGAAAATAGATGAGTGGGACATACTAAAAATTAAACACTTACGCGCATCAAAAGACTTCACCAGAAGAGTAAAAAGGGAACCCACAGAATGAGAAAAATACTTTACAATGACACATCAGACAAGGGACTCATTTTAAAAATATATAAGAAACTACAACATCTCTACAAGAAAAAAGACAAATAACCCAATTAAAAATTGGGTACAGGACCTGAACAGACATTTCACCAAGGAGAACATCCAGGCAGCCAACAAACATGAAGAAATGTTCACATTCACTAGCCATTAGATATATGGAAATCAAAACAACAATGAGATATCATCTCACAACAGCAATAATAGCAAATATCAAAAAAGTAGAGGACAATACAAGCTGGCAGTAATGTGCAGAACTAGGACATTGCTGGTGTGATTGCAAAATGGTCTAATCTCTCTGGAAAGCAATATGGTGCTTCCTCAAAAGGTTGGAAATAGAAATACCTTATGATCCAGCAATTCCTCTACTTTTATTTACCCACAAGAAATATAAGCCATAACACATAGATATATGCATACCATTATTCACAGCAGCACTATTTACAATAGCAAAAAGGAGACAGCCAAAGTGCCCATCAACTGAAGAATGGATAAACAAACTATGGTACATAAACACAATGGAAAATTATGATACCTTAAAGAATAACAAGGAAGCTAAAAGCCACCACATAACATGGATGAACCTTGAGGACATTATGTTGAGTGAAATTAGTCAGTCACAAAAGCACAAATACTGCATAGGACCATTACTGTAAAAGTCTAAGAAAAAAAAAAAAAACCCGTATTAAAGAGGGGGTAGATTCTTTGCTGCTTACTAGGATGTGGGGGGTAGGGTGAGGGGAGGGAGGGGAAGGTGGAGCACAGGGTAGGGAATAGACAAAGGGTAGTCTGGGAGTTAGGGAGAGGGGCAATACACAAGAAGGGGGAATGGAATGGAAGAACAAAGTGGATGGGAAAACAATTAGGAAGGTTTGCATGGGCTAAGTGGGACAGAGGTAAATAATGATGTATACACAACCTTGGAACAACAGGGCTCTGGGATACAGGGATTCAGACATGGTTGGAATGGGGAAAAGGGGGGAAACAATGTTAAGATGCTTGGCTGTTTTTTGAATCTTGGTTTCCCTTGCATATCATTATAAAATAGACACTTGAGGGGGAGAGAAAATAATAGCCAGAAATATCACCATAGAAAGTGTGTAAGTCCATCTTCTGCCTATAACTGATTGTTGTTGTTATTGTTAAGTGCCTTCGAGTCGGTTCCGACCCATGGCAACCCTGTACAGGGTTTCCGAGGCAGTAAATCTTTATGGGAGCAGAAAGCCTCATCTTTCTCCCGCGGAACAGCTGGTAGTTTCGAACTGCTGGCCTTAAGGTTCGCAGCCCGATTCGTAACCACTACGCATTGGAATACCTAAAACTGGGGCTACAATGTGTCCAGTGAAGAAGGCTTCCTTTGGAGCCTCTGCATTACATAAGACCATAGATGGAATCCTGAACTCCATCCAGAATCTTCTGAGGTGGAAATTTTCTACTTTAAAGGAGAAGCAGACCAGCCTGGAGTGGCTAGAAGAACAGAAGATACTTCTTGGTAGAAAGACCAATAGGAATAATATATAACAATATAGGCAGTACGACTGATTACTACAAGAACAAGCAAGTTGCTTGCCCAGGGGACATCAAGCCAAGTGTTTGGGTCCCCTCAGGGCAAACTCCCTTCTAAGACTAAGACTCAATGGTAATACATACTCTGATTGGTAACTACATTTGTCACCGACAAGAGGAAGTGAGGGGAAAACAGCAATGAAGCTGTGGGCTAAAGCCTTACAATATTCAATAGACTCCCGTGAACTCGGATGGAGACCTAGTTGGCCAGCAGTGTGGTAAGACCTGGGGACTCTTGAGCCCAGAGTCAGTGACATAGCCATGGAAGACTAGAGTTGAGAATGAAGTGTCCAGCTGATAAGAAGAGAGGGGATATGCATAGGAACACCCACACTTGCTGGTAACACCCACTTGACCTGGCTTCAATGACTGGATGATCAGAGCTCAACTAGAAGAAGAAAGAAGAGGGAAAAAAAAAGAGTAATCTGATACAGTTTGATGAATTTGACCTACACCTATGGATGAAGTAACTCAAAAGAGTGAAAAAATCTTTACAGCAAGGATCATTCCCACCCCCTCCATATACAGAGTAGACAGGGATGGGCTACTTGGACATTGGCTATCCAAAATGGGAGGGGGTGCTACAAAGGCAAGAAGTGACTGGCTTACAAGCTTTCAAGAGGGAACCTAGCTCAAGAGGGTGTGGAGGAAGGTAGTATCCAATCTGTCTGGGTGGAACTAATGATAGGAGATGCAGATAGGTCTCTTGTGATACAATAGTGAATAATTGTTATCAGGACTGATTGTGGGGGTTGGAAACGTAAAGGTAGACATTTTGTAGCAAAAGGAAGGGTGTGATTGATTTTGTAGTCTAGGAGCGGAGGTCCCTGGGACCATCAAGGAGTAGAGCAGAGAGTGGGACCCTACCCAGAGAAGCAGTGATGACTGAGATGGAGGCAGAGAGGATGACATGGAGAGATGGAGTAACTGGAGACTTTAGACCCAGTGAGGGAGAGGGGCTGTGTGCTGATGACTAGGGGTCTACCCTTTGGTTGGCTGATGATGCATGGAGGGGATTGTAACCATGGAAATGTATTGATATATGATAGGATGAATGTAAAGTTAATGTTTTCCCATGTAAACTATCACATAATTCACAATAAAACATTATATAAAAAAAGATTCTATGAACCATGAGTCAAAAATATGTTTCAAAGATGTCCATTGTAACAGTATTCAATAATTGTTGTTGTTGTTAAGTACCGTGGAGTCAGTTCTGACTCATAGGGACCCTACACAGCGTTTCTGAGGGTGTAAATATTTATGGGAGCAGAAAGCCTGATCTTTCTCCTGTGTAATGGCTGGTAGTTTCAAACTGCCGACCTTGAGGTTAGCAGCCTGATTCATAACTACTATGCTACCAGAGTTCCACCAGAGGAAAAATGGAGACAATCTGAATGTTCAAAGATACGGAATTGGTTAAGCAAATTATGGTAATACCCCATCATGGAACCATAAAAAGAAGTGTGTAGAAGGATATTCAATGCATGATAAATGTCAAGGATATAGCATGGAAAGAAAATCAGCTTTTATAAAATTTCATTATAGAATATTGCTATTTGGAACAAGAACACATGTACATAAACAGGCATTAGAAATAATATTAACATAAAAATGTTAACAGTGATTATTTGTTATAATAACCAGTTATTCAAACTGTTTCTTAATTTTGCTTAGTTGTCAAGAACAGTAACTAAACTCAGCATGATTTACCAAGAAGCTGGATATATAATCCATTTCCTCAAAGAAAATGAATGCTCTCTGTAAGTCACAATTCTCCATAAATTTGTTGGTAAAAAGGTCAGATAGGTGGAAGAAGTATACTAATAGTTAACAGATTGGAAAATTTTGGATTTGATTTCAAAACACAAAGTATCATATCTCAATTTTCCAATGGGGAAATGGAAACTGAGAGAGAGAACAGATTTGCCCAAGTTCACAACCTCTGAACCTAGGTTCTAATCCAGAGGTTGCTTCCATAGTTTATCTCTTTTCACTTGTGTATAAGACAGTACACAGTCTGAGAGCATGGCGTCTGGAGCCAGACTGTCTAGATTTGATTGCCAGTGCCACCACTCACCAGTACCAGATTACCCAATAACTAATTTTTTCACTACATCTAAGATATTGTTTGTAGGTATGGCTGGCATCTCGCTCTCTCCCAACACCATAGCACTTTCCTACAGAATCAATGTATTTTTTAAAAATTTACAGTCCCTAACATAGAATAGCCAGTAACCAAGGTACTCTATGTTACTTGGTGAAACCCATGTGAAACTGGTCACTAAGGATTAGTAAGCAAGCATGAATAAGTCTATGCCAACTTTGATTATTAGGAAATCTGACCCTGCCACTTACAAGTCATGGACCTCTGATAGGTGATTTAACCTACCATGCCTCCGTATTTTGCATAGAGTTATTCTGAGATTCAAAGGAATTAGTACACACAAAGTGCATAGAGCAACACTGAGCACAAAGCAAATGTGCCATAAATGTTGTTCAATGTTACTACCGCACTACTGACCTGAGCCCCAATCAGTGCTGACTGGTCCAGACTCAACATAGGTCCAGTAAAGCCTTTTCCTGGGATTCTGGAACATGGTAAATTGTGAAACTCTCAAAGGTTCCACCCTCTTCAAATCATAGGTGCACATTTTAAGAGTTTGCATAATCTAGGATTAGGCTATTGCCTGGCAAACCCACTGAACTTGGGAATTTAATCCCCTGGCAACTCCTGAAACCAAATCCATGAGCTGCCATAACAAAATAACAAAAAATAGGTGTTTTTAAAGAACACAAATTTATTTTATCATTGTTCTGGAAGCCAGAAGCCCCAAATCAGACTATCAGTTTTATTAATTCCTCCATGTTACCATGTTAGCTATCATATTTTCCTACTTTTTGGTAGTTGCCAGCAATCCTCTGTGCTCTTTGGTTGCTTATAGATGTATCTGCCTCTGTTGTCACACAGCATACCCTACCTATTCTTCCCTTTAATAAAATACTACTCAGTCCATGAAGGAGCTCTCTCAGTGTAATGGTTATGAGTCAGGCTGATAATCTCACAGTCAGCATTTCGAAACTACCAGCTATTCTGCATGACAAAATGAAGCTTTCTGCTGCCATAAAGATTTGCAGCATCAGAAACCCTATATAGAGTTGCAAAGAGTCAGAACTGACTCCATAGCACATAACCACTACCACCACTCAGTCCATGAGAGCCAAAAGATGACTTTGAATATATCCCATCTGAATCTAGAGATCATCTCAAGAACAGATTTGATGGATTAAATACTAACGACAGAAGATCAGAAGAGTTTTGGGATAACATCAGGAACAACATGTAGTAAAAAAGCAAAAGGTCATTAAGAAGACAAGAAAGAAGGAAGAGAACAAAATAGATGTCAGAAGAGACTCTGAAACTTGCTCTCCAGCATTGAGACACTAAAGAAAATAGAAGACATGAGGAGGTAAAAGAGCTGAACAGAACATTTCAAAGGACAGCTCAAGAAGACAAAGGTAAATATTATCACAAAATGTGCAAAATCCTGAAGTTAGGAAACTAAAAGTGAAGAACATGCTCAGCATTTCTCAAACTGAGGGAACATAAGAAAAAATTCAAGCCTCAACTTGAAATATTGAAGGATTCCTTCAGGAAAATATTGAATGATGCAGAAAGCATCAAAAAAAAAGATGGAAGGAATAAATAGAGTCACTGTACCAAAAAGAAATGATCGATGTTCAACAATTTCAAGATGTAGCATATGAGCAACAGCAGATGATACTTAGGTAGAAGTCCAAGATACATTGAAGGCATTGGCCAAGAACAAGCCTCAGGGAATTGATGGAATACAAATTGAAATCTTTCAAGAAACAGATGTGGCACTGAAGGCACTCACTTATCTATGTCAAGAAATATGGAAAACGACTATCTATCCAACTATTGGAAGAGGTCCATATTTGTGTCCATTCCAAAAAGAGACTTCTGATTTGATGGCAGGAGAAGCAGAGACAGGCAGGGGAGGCTCCTCCACGGAAGCGCAAAAACAAAACAAACAAACAAAAAACAGAAAAGGCACTTTGCCAGAACAGTTCCAGTGCTTTAGATCTAATATAAAGTGGAGTCATCAGTTTCTGGTGCCCAGTGGTAGAGAAATCTGACTGTGGCAGGAATACACAGCGATTTCTGAATCAATCAGGACGCTGCCTGCGGACCTCTCAGCCTGGGCTGAGATCAGAGGGTGGGGCAACAGCCAGGCTGATACAGCACTAAAGCCACGGAGTGGTGTCTGGAAAAAGGTGTGACAGCTTTTGTCACTTTTCTTTTTTCTCTTCCCAGCCCAGATACCTTCAGGAAGGTGGGACTGCATCCCTAAAAAGACCCAGCATTGCCCCCACAGGGTACAATTTTCTCACGGTGCAAAGAGGAAATCCCTGAAAGTCCCACAACCACACAAGCTAATCCTTCGGTTGCTTCTTATGCCGTCTGACTCTGGGATTTAGCCCTAAAGTTGACCTGGGGGGGACCCTTTATTCCTGCCTTACCTAACAAGAGACAGCAGGTCTGGCAATACAAACCATTTTTGCACCTTGTAAAACCCAACATAAAAGGCAGGAAGGAGCCAACAGCAACTACTATATACAAGGATGCAGCTATTCTGAGAATTACACTGTGCATATGCAGATACCTAACAGACTTTCAGAGATAAAAATAGTGGACAATCTTTCTTCCATTCATTTTTCAATATCTGCGCACCTCCATGGTGGTGACTACAGGAGAGGCCTGAGCTAGTAAACACCCTCACCCACTGCTGTAGGTTTCTACTGTGCCTGCACATTGACCTGCGCTGCAAAGGCTACTGGACAGTCAGCTACCGTTTTATTTTTGTTTTTATGTGGTGTTTTTTTGTCTCTGCTTTTAAATTGTTTCTGTTTCTGGTCCTTTTGGTCTCACTTTTTTCCTGATGTGGGAGCTTTCTCTCCCTACATTACCCAAGAAGAGACAGCAATCATGGCCATATAGCCAAGCTACAAGCATACTCCATAATATCCCACCATCCGGACAGGAGTCAATACCAGCTGCTAGACATTACACAGATAGCCAACACTTGCTAAGATAGCTTGCAGCGGAATAATAAGAGATGGAAAAAAGGAAGCCCATCTCCAGATCACATCCATGAGGAGACACTCAGTAAGCTTAATGATATATAGCAACATACATTCATTTAATCATTGAAAATGCATCTAACTATTGAAAATGCCCAAGAGAAAAAAAACACAAAAGATCTCAGCACATGCCCCAACCAGAAAAGAGTAACTGAGACAAATGAGCTGGAGGCAGACATATTCCCATTAGAAGAAGAGCAAGCTTTGGATCTGCTTGAGAAGGAATTCAGAAGAATGATATGGAGACAAATCCAAATGTTCCACAAAGGGGTAGAGGAAAATAATGAAGATGCCAGGAAAATGCTACAGGAACAATCAAACAAGATAGATATAGTATTGGAAGCAATAAAAAAGAGGTGTCCCAACGGAATGAAGAAATCATCAGACAATATCATTAATATTGTATACAAGTAAACTTTTGCTAAAGATAATTCAAAAACACCTGCAATCAGGGAGCTTCCAGAGATTCAGGCTGATTTCAGACGAGGGTGTGGAATGAGGGATTATCATTGCTGATGTAGTAAGACAGATCTTGGCTGAAAGCAGAGAATACCAGAAAGATGTTTACCTGTGCTTTATTGACTACAAAAAGACTTTAGATTGTGTGGATCATGACAAGCTATGGACAACATTGTGGAGGATGAATATTCTGGAACACTGAATTGTTCTCATGAGGAATTTGTACATAGACTAAGAGGCTGTCATTGGAACAGAACAATGAGATACTGAATGGTTTAAAATCAGGAAAGGTGTGCACCAGGGTGGTATTCTTGGAGAAAAACTCATTAACAATCTGAAATATGCAGATGGTACAAACTTGCTTGCTAAGAAGTGAAGAGGACTTAAAATACTTACTGATGAAGATCAAAGACCATGGTGTTTGATATGGGTTGCACCTCAATGTAAAGAAAACAAAGACCCTCACCAGTGGAAAAGTAAATAAAATCAAGATAAATGAATAAAAGATTTAAATTGTCAAAGATTCCATTTTCCTCTGATCTATTATCTCTCATAAGGAGCTCTGGTAGCATAATTGTTATGAGTCTGGCTGCTAATCTCACAGTCAGCAGTTCAAAACTACCAGCAGTTCCACAGGCGAAGATGAGACATTCTGCTTCCGTAAAGATTTTATAGCCTCAGAAACCCTATGCAGGGTCACTATGAGTTGGAACCAACTCCATGGCACATAACCACCACCACCACCACCATCATTCATGGCAGCAGTAGTCAAGAATTCAAACCATATTTGCACCTTGTAAAACCCAGCATAAAAGGTATTGCATTAGGCAAATCTGCTGCACAAGACCTCTTTAAACTGTTGAAGAGTAAAGATGTCAGTTTGAGCACTAAGGTGAGCCTGACCTAAAACATGGTATTTTCAATAACCTAATATGCATGTGAAAATTGTACAATGAGTAAGGAAGACTGTAGAGGAATTGATGCATTTAAGTTGATGGTGTTGGAGGAGAATATTAAAAGTAACATGGACTGCCAAAAGAACAAACTTATCTGCATTGAAAGAAGAATGCTTCTTAGAAGCCAAGCTGTCCAGACTTCGTCTTTCATACTTCAAACATATTACAAGGAGGGAACTGTCCCTGAAGAAGGATATCACTTGGTAAAGTGGAGGGTCTGCAAACAAGAGGGTCTGCAACCTCAATGAACTGAGTTGGCACAGCGACAGCAGCGATGAGCTCAAGCATAGTAATAATTGTGAGGCTGGCACAGGGAGTCTTTTGTTATGTTTTGCATAAGGTCACTATGAATGGTATCAATTTGATGACACCTAACAACAACAACACTCAGTATGACCTCATTTAATTTAACTGATAATAAACCAAAGCCCTATTTCATCAAACCAGGTCACATTCACAGGTATAGGGGTTAGGGCCTCAGTATATTTTTGGAGGAATACAATTAAATTCATGTTGTTATTGTTAGATGTTGTTGTGTCTGTTTCAATTCATGGTAACCCTATGCACAAAGAACAAACTACTACTTAGTCCTAAACTGTCCTTTCAACTGTTTTATGTTTAAACCCATTGCTGCTGCCACTGTGTAAATTCATCTCAGTGTGGCTCCTCTTATTTTTCACTGATCCTCCACTTTAACAAGCATTATGTCCTTCTCCAGGGACTTGCTGACAACATGTCCAAAGTACAAGACACTAAGTCTCACAATCCTCACTTATAAGGGGCATTCTGGTTATACTTCTACTGAGACAGATTTGTTTGTTTTTTTCTGGCAGTCCATGGCACTTTTAACATTCTTCTACAACACCATAATTTAAATGCAGTGATTCTTCGGTGATCTTCCTTATTCATTGTTCAACCTTCAGATGCATATGAGCAATTGAAAATACCATGACTTTGGTCATGCACACTTTAGTCCTCAAATTGACATTGTTTCTCTTTCACTCTTGACAGAGGTCTTTTGCAGCAGATTTGTCTAATGTTTAATATCTTGACTGCTGCTTCCATGTATATTGATTGCTGATCCAAGCAAAATGGAGTCTTTGATCATTTCAATCTTTTCCCTATTTATCATGTTATTTATGGGTCCAGTTGGGTAGATTTTCCTTTTCTTTACATTGAGGTGCAATACATATGGAAGATATTTGATCTTCATCAGTAAGTATTTCAAGTCCTCTTTACTTTCAGTAAGAAAAATTTTGGCATCTGCATATTTCAGATTGTTAATAAGTCTTCCTCTAATCCTGATACCATGTTCTTCTTTTGTAATTCTGCCTTTTGGATTATTTGCTCAGCATACAGATTGGATAAGTATGGTGAAAGAATACAACTCTGGCACTTACCTTTCCTAATATTAATCCATTCAGTATAACTTTGTTCTGTTCTAATAACTGCATCTTGGTCTAAATCCATAGTACTTAATCTTCAAACAAATTTTCTAAGAAGCCAAGTGGAAAATAGCCTACTGACACATAGAAACTGCTCAATCCATTGCACTGTCCCTCTCATCTGGCCCAGGGAAAGCCCACAGAGCCTTCCTTTCACATCCAGAGATCAATCTGATTTTGATATAGAAACAGGAGATGTGATCCAGGATCTCAAAATAGGCCAGAAACAACCCAGAGTAGCTCTTCCTAGAGTACACTCCCTAGACCATCACACCATTTCTGAGATGTTCACACCTGTTGTGGCCAAATACTTTGGGAAATAGCTGTGTTAATAAAAAAATGGGAGGCGGGGCTTGATGTCAAAGAGAGTAGAGGTGCAGTGAAGTTTTCTGTCAGTAATACCACAGAATACCAGATGAAGCGGGTTCAGGGCAGAGCTCCAAAACTTGGAACCACAGATCTAGTAATATTTTAAAAGTCTGAAGGCTTATAGCTAGTGGAACATGTAGCGAAAGTAAGAAATCCCCTACTTTAGAATCTGATAGGCTCAGTGGCCCAGAGCCGACAACCTGGGTGAGATCAAATGGCAAGACCAAGCGGGGGAACAGACCCACCACAGAATAATGCCATGGGAACCTCGGTGCAAAGGTAGACAAAATACTTTGTCATATTTACTTTGTTCTGAATTCTTTTTTTAATCTGTTCATTGGCCCGCTACTGTTTGCACACCTCCATTCTGGTGACTAGAGAGGGTTCCTGAGTGAGTGGACACCCCCCAACCCCACAAAGGGTGTGTTCTTCTGCCACGCATGTGAACAGATACTCTCAGCATTTGCAGAAACAGGCAACTCAGCAGCCATCCCTGAACTGTTTATTAATAGGGGACAACTCCAGAACTAGGGATGTGGAGAGGGAGACAGAGTTTAAAAACAAAACAGGCTGAAAATTAAATCCTGAGCTACAGCATAACAACCAACAGTGGCATCTTAAAAATTATCAGGAGGCCTTGAAGGCAAGAAGCTGAAAGAGAATATTAAAATCATACTCATATTAAGCTACAGATTTTTTTTCTTTTTCTTTTTTCCTTTTTCTTCTCTCTCTACTCTCCCTTTTATGTGATTATAGACTACAGTATCCAGTACACAGTATTGTTGTTGCTGTTGTTGTTTGGTGGTTTTATTTTTTCCTCTTTTTTAAGTTTTCTTATTTTTTTGCTATTGCTGTTTTGTTGTTTTTTGTTGCCCATTTTACCTTTGGGGGACTCTTTCTATCCCTATATTACCCAAGAAGAGAAGAAGCTGCCATATAGTCAAGCTATGATCACACACAATAAAAGTCCACAATCCAGGCAAGAACCAATATCAACTGCCATACACCAGGTAGGTAGAAAACACCTGAGAAAGTTACTCTGATTTGAGCAATAAGACAAGTAAAAAGGGGAAATTCTGATTTTGGCGGTGTCAGAGACAGCCAGGTAAGAAAGGCTCAATGGTGGAAGGATTGAAAAGCCAGGAAGCTGCATTAATGGAACAAAACCAGAGCTCTGGATCTAGCATAAGATCTAGTGTGTCAGTTTCCTACACACGCAAGTGGAAAAATCATGATATAAAGGAAAATACTGGAGTCCTGGTGTGGCACTGTGGTTTAATGCACCAGACTGCAAATCCATTTGAACTGCAAGGTTGGCGGTTCAAACTCACCAGCTGCTCCTCAGAAAGCCTATATAGGGTTGCTATGGGTCGGAACTGACTCAACGGCACTTCACAACAACAACAACTGAGAGTTAGGAATGACTTGAGATGGGACTCCCTCTGTGGCCACCCCGTCCAGGTGGAGTTCAGAGGGCAGGGATACAGCCAGACTGGAACAGGGAACCAGTGCTAAAAGCAGTACATTGACATTTGTAAGAGGAGCTGTAGGGGATTCTACACATTTTTTTCCTCTTCTTCCCTGTTGCGCCTTCTTTGCTGTTCCCGGATGCCTTCATGTGGGTGGGTACGCATTCCCCCCAAAATGTCCAGCACTGACCCCAAAGTTTTCCCACAGCACAGAGAGAAAGAGCTTGGTGGCTACTTATGATATCAGCCTTGGGGTCACAGCCCTAAAATTAACTTGTGCAGGACTCTTTACTCTGGCCTATCTAGTAGGAAAAAAGCAGGCCCATCAGACCTGAGAGACAAACCATATGAACAATCTGTAAAACTCCAATATAAATGGATGCAACTATCTCAAGAATTATGCTGTGCACTAGCAGATACCTAACTGACCTTCAGAGACAAAAATAGTAGACAATCTTTCTCCCATTAACTTCTCAATATCTATCTGTGCACCTCTACAGTGGTGACTAGAGGAGGGTCCTGCGTGAGTGGACACCCACACCCACACCCAAGCTGGAGGCTTCTACTGTACACACACTGCCTGTGTAGCAAGGCTACTAGACAGTTGGCCAAACTTTTATTTTTATTTCCAAGTAGTGGTTCTTGCCTCTGCTTTTATATTGCTTCTGCTTTTGGTCCTTTTGATCACACATTTTTCCTGGAGGTGGGAGCTTTTTCTCCCTAAATTACCCAAGAAAAGACAGCAATTGTAGCCATATAATCAAGCTACAAGCACACCCCATAATATTCCACCATTGAGACAATAGCCAATAACAGCTGTTAAGCATTACATGCAAAAAGGGAAGCCTATATCCTGAACATATCCACCAGGAGACACTCAGTAAGCTTATTAACACAACAACAAATGTCCATTTAAGTATTAAAAAACCCACACAACTACTGGAAATGACAAACAAAACACACCAAAAGATCTCAAAATGTGTCTAAAGCCAGAAAAGAGTAGCTGAAACAAATGAGCTGGAGACAGACAAAGGCTCCCCAGAAGAGGAAAAACAGGTTTTGGATTTGCCTGAGAAGGAAATTAGAAAAACGATATGGAAACAAATTCAAATGCTCTGAAAAGGGGTGGAGGGAAACAAGGAAGAAGTCAGGAAAGTACTACAAGAGCAATCAAACACTTGATACAGCATTGGAAACAATTCAAAACCTCCAAAAAAGGTCCAGATGATTAATAATAAAATATAAGAAATGGGCAATACATTGAAAGGGGAAAGGAACAGAATAGAAGAGATGGAAGCCAGAACTATCTATCTGGAAGACAAATCTCTCAATACTGCTAAGATAGAAGAGCAGAAAAAGATAAAAAATCTGAAGAGAGTCTAAGATTCATGCTGGATAATATGAACAGGAACAAGTTAAGAATTATTGGCATCTGGCAGGGCTTGATGGCAGCTAGGGCAGAAGTGCAGTGAAGTTCACCATCAGCAATACCACAGAATACCAGGCAAAGCATGTCCAGGGCAGAGCTTCAAAACTCAGAACCACAGAGATAGGAATATTTTAAAAGTTTGAAGGCTTATAGATTGTGGAACTTGAAGTTGAAGTAAAAAATCATGTACTTTTGAATCTGCTGAGCTGGGCTTGGAGGCCTAGAGCCAATATCTTGGGTGAGACCAAACAACAAGACCAAGCGGGGGAGCAGAAACACCATGGAAAAACACAGTGGGAACCTTGGAGCAAAAGTGGACAATACACTTTGTCAGTTTTGCTTCGTTCTGATTTTCTTGTTTTTTGTTTGTTTATTGTTGTTGTTGTTTTGGTATCTGGTAATTGGTGATTCCACTGTTTGCCCACCTCCATTCTGGTGATTAGAGGGGGAGCCTGAGCAAGTGGACACCCCCCACCCTCACCACTGGTGGGTTCTTCTGCCACACACACATGCACACAGATATTCAGCCCAAGAGAAGGCCCTGAATGTTTTTTTATTTGTTTTTTGTTTTGTTTTTTAATACAGGAAAGGGCATGACAGGGCTGGAGAGAGGGAGAGTTTAAAAACAAAAAAGTCAGAAAATTAAAGTAAAGCCTGAGGTATAGCATAACAACCAGCACTGGCAACTTGAAATCTCTCAGGCAGCTTTGAAAGCAAGAAGCTGAAGAGAGGACATTAAAGTCATACTCATATTAGGTTACAGATTTTTTTTTTCTTTCTTCTCTCCCTCCTCTTCCCTTTCTGGGATTATAGACTACAGTATTCAGTCTAGTTTTTGTTGTTGCTGTTTTTTGGTTTTTGATTTTTTTTCTCTTGTTTTGTTTTCGCTGGTGCTATTTTGTTGTTATATGCTCACCCTTCTACTTTTGGAGGACTCTTTCTCTCCATGTATTACACAAGAAGAGTCAGCAACTGCTGCCATATAGCCAAGCGACAATCACACTCTATAAAACACCAAAAACCAGGCAAGAACAAATACCAACTGCCGTATACCAGGGAAACAGACAACAACTGTGAAAGTTACTCTGAGTTAAGCAATAAGAAGAGTAAAAAGGGAAGCCTACATCCTGATCACATATTCCTGGAAGCAATCAGAAAGCATAAAAAATACCAAAACACATACTTAGTTAAGTATTAAGGCCACATAAACAATAACATGTCCAAGAAGCAAAAGCAGATGACCATATCAGCACATGTACAAAAACAAGATAAAATGTCTGAGACAAACGACCTAGAGGTAGACCGGGACTCCATTCTGGAAGGAGGGCAGGCCTTAGAAATACCTGAGAAAGAATTCAGAAAAATAATTATAAAATGTTTCAAAAAACTTTACAATGGACTTGAGAAAAATAAGGAAGAAGTCAGGAAAGCATTACAGGGACAATCAAATAAGATAGATACAGCACTGGAAATGATTCAAAACCTACAGAAAGAGGCCCAAACGATCAATAACAGAATATCAGAAATAGACAATACTCTGAAAGGGCAAAGGAGTAGAATAGACAAGATGGAAGGCAGAACCAGTGAGCTGGAAGACAAATCTCTCAATACCACTAAGATAGAAGAACAAACACAAAAAAGGATAACAAAATCTGAAGAAAGTCTAAGATCCATGTTGCACAACATGAAGAGGCATAACTTAAGAATTATGGACATTCCAGAATAAGAGGAATAATACAAGTCCACAGAGAAAATTCTTGAAGAACTGCTGGAAGAAAATTTCTCTAACATCCTGAAAAGTGAAAAGATAAACATTCAAGAAGCTCAATGAACTCCAAGAAGGGAAGACC
>NW_006408781.1:1641669-1652294 GCF_000296735.1 Chrysochloris asiatica
AATCAGTTGGATTCCTCTATACCAAAAACTACAGCATTGAAAAGGACATTAGGAAAGCAATACTATTTACAATAGCCATCCAAAGGATGAAATATCTAGGAATAAATGTAACCAGAGAAACAAAGGACTTATACAAAGAAAACTACAAAACACTGCCACAAGAAACCAAAAGAGACATAAAAATGGAAGAATTTACCATGCTCCTGGATAAAAGACGTAACAATGTGAAAATGTCAATACTGCCCGAAGCAATTTACACATATAATGCGATCCCAATCCAGATTCAAACAGCATTCTTCAAAGAGATGGAAAAAAACAAGTACAAACTTTATATGGAAAGGAAAGAGGCCCAGGATAAGCAAAGCACTGTTAAAGAAGAAGAATAATGTAGGAAACCTCTCACTCCCTGATTTCAAAATTTACTACATGGCTACAGTGGTCAAAACAGCTTGGTACTGATACAATGAAAGATACATAGATCAATGGAACAGAATCGAGAATCCAGAAATTAACCCGTCTACATACAGCCAACTGATTTTTGTCAAGAAATCTTAATATATGACATGGGGAGGTGATAGTCTCTTCAACAGAAGGTTTTGGGGTGTGGCGGAAGGCAGAATTTCCACGGAGTAGTATCCAATCTGCTGATGAAAGGAGATGAGACTATGAGGGTTGGGAATTTAAAAGTAGACATTTTGTAGCAAAACAAAGGGAGTTGTTATCTTTCCGGTCCAGGAGCAGAGGTCTTTGTGACCATCAAGGGAGAAGAGCAGAATACAGCACCCTACCCAGAGAAGAAGTGATGCCAGAGATGGAGACCGAGTCAATGACATGGAGAGAGGGAATGACTGGGGACTTTAGACCCAGAGAGGAAGAGGGGCTGTGTGCTGATGACCATGGGGAAGGCTTGTAGGTTATACCCTTTGGTTTGTTGCTGATGCATGGAGGGGATTGTAACCATGACAATGAAATGATATACGATAGGATGAATCGAAAACTAATGTTTTCCCATGTAAGCTATCACACTATTTACAATAAAACATTTTTTTTAATATAGCATTTTTCAGGCTCATGAAGATGATATCATGTATTATAAATCTCTAAGGACCACAAGGTCAGTTTGAATCGTGAGGTGGGCAGTTCTAGCTCAACAGCTGCTCCTTGGAAACCCTATGCAGGGTCAATATGAATCAGGACCTACTCACAGCACTGCACAACATCAACAAGGTGGGAGTATATATGATATGTAATGTTTTCTGGCCTAGCTACCATGTATTTACATAGTCATTCACATTTGGGGAAATGTTGCCAGGCTTTATAAACACAGATCTTCCTCACTCAGAGGCAAAATCGGCAAGTTTCTTGAATGGTCAGGAATTCAGGTGTTGGGACTGTTTAATCAATTTTACTTATCTAAAGGGGTCCTGGTAGCTTAGTGAGTTAAGCCTTGGACTACTAATTGTAAGGTGCAAACCAGCAGTACAAACCCACCTAGATGTTCCATGGGAGAAAGAAGATGCTTTCTGATCCTGTAAAGATTTATAGCCTCGGAAACCCTATACAAGGTCACTATGCGTCGGAAACGATTCGATGGCACACAACCACCACCACCATTGAATGATTGGGGAATGCGGTAGTTCTGTAAGTTAAGTACTGGACTGTGAACCACAAGGTCTGCAGTTCTAGTCCACCAGTTACTCCATGGGAGAAAGATGAGACTTTCTGCTCCCACCAAGATTTACTGTTGCAGAAACTCTATATACACGGTCACTATGAGTCAGAACTGACTCAAGGGTACTTAACAATAATAATTGATTGATTCACTGATTGCAATTAATTAAAGTGTAGGAGTCCTGATGTGGTGCTGTAGGATAAGCACTAGACTGCTAACCACAAGGTCAGTGGTTCAAATCCACCAGTCACTCTTTAGAAGCCCTATAAAGGGCTGCTATGAGTCTGGTAGTGTCGTAGTTACGAATCGGGCTGCTAATCTCACGGTCAGCAGTTGGAAACTGCCAGCTGTTCCGTGGGAGAAAGATGAGCCTTTCTGTTCCTATAAAGATTTACAGCCTCAGAAACCCTAAACAGGCCATGTAAAGAATGAAGTCCTGTTATGGCGCTATGAGCTAATGCACCAAACTGCAAAGTCAATTTGAACCACAAGGTTAGTGGTTCAAGCTCCTTGAAAACTTTACACAGGGTCATTGTGAGTCAGAACCAACTAGACCATACTTAACAACACAAACAACAATGTAACGAATACTGTTCTCAGGGAGGGAGAAGTCACCCTTCTTACAAAGCTATGTCCTTGCCCAATCCTCCTGTCTTGATTAGGCAGATTTGACTAGAAGGATATTTGATTGGAAATAAACATAAAATAATAATAATACTACCCCATTGTTATCAAGTCAATTCCAGCTCTGAGAAATCCTATAGGGCCGTGTAGAACTAACTGTCCCCTAAGTTTCCAAGGCTGAAATCTTTATGGAAGCAACTGTCACATATTTTCTCCTGTGGGTTTGAAACAATGACCTTTCTGTTAGCAGCTGAGTGCTTAACCACTGTGGCACTAGGACTCCTAGGGAGATATACACAGCCTTTCTGCAAAAGAAAATCCTGACAAACTACTTGTGTAAAGATTACAGTCAAGAACACATTCTGGAGCAGCTTTTCTCTGTAATACCTGCCATTACCATAAACTGGGGGCCTATTCAATGGCAGCTAACAACATGTTTAAGAACCCTCTAAAATTCAGTTCCTGAAGAATACCTTAGACCCAATGTGAGGAGAAGTAAGCTGTCAATTTTCTCAAAGAGAAACACATTTTTTTTCATGTGTACAATTTTCCCAAATTTAGTCAAGACTGGAGTTTCACAGTTCTATTTTTTTTAGCAGCAAATTGCTGCCCATAGGGGGAAAAATAAGGGGGGGGAAGAATTTGCTTTGGAATGGGAGACAGTTGTGGCGAAAAGGGGTGGAAATCACAACAAATTTACAATTTTCATCCAGAGTGATTTGACTGGTTATTTGGTTAAGCCAATTCGAGGATGTCAAATAATGCTGACGCAGGACCCTGAAAAAAATTACCTTTTGTTTTTGTGGAAAAAGGAGAGAGGAAATTGAGGTGAAACTGCAAAATGTTCCTTTTTTTTCTTTCTCATGAAACCAGCAAAAACGAAGGTCCGCTTGAGCCGCCAGTGCAAATGTTTTTGCAAAGTTCAACTGCCAAGTGGCCTTTGATGCTTGCCAGTTTTCATAATTGAAAGATACCTTTTTAAATGACCATGCTGCTTTCCTATTGGGTGAGAGCAGCTTTCCCACATCTGGGCTGTTCTTTCTCTTCCAGCAAGGAACAGGCATTCCTCCTGGGATCTGACTGAAGATCTGAAACGTCAGGAGGCATAGCAGCAGTGCCAGTCCTTAGTGGAACTCTTTAAGACCCCATAGATTTTTCATCAGAGTTTCAGACTTTCTATGCCACAAAATGACGATGAAGTGTACATCAGCAATCTCAAAGCAGAAAGAGAACATCAGTTCACACTTGAGAATCTTATTGGTCTGCAACTAGTAAAATAGAATCTCACTTTATTGAAAATCTTTGCTGGAAACCCTGAACTGGGAGAATAACCAAATAAATAGAGTGAAGGCAAACACTAGTGTGGATAAGAGAACACTTATTTTTGTCAAGTGAAGGTCTGCAGAAAGACACTGAAAGCGTGTTTTCATTGCACTCCATCAAGACTTTTAATAAAACTGCTATTCTTAATACAGAAATTGTTTTTGCAGTTACTCAGCATGGAACTAACATTTGAGCCCACTGATTTTTTGAGTTGTAAATTCAATTTTAAACTTTCTATTTAAAAGGCCTCAAGAATATCTGTCACTCCAGGAAAAGGAACGATAATAACATTAAGCTTTATGAATTATTACTTTCCAATCAAGGGTGACAGACTTGCTTATATGAACAGAGTGAGACTTTTCATAAGCAGGAGAGTTCTATCCAAGTTCTTTTGATTCTATTTTGCCAAAGAAAGGAAAAGGATATTACATTTTAAAATAAAATTCCTCCAAATAAAATCCTACCAAAGCTTAATGTCTGAGAGTTTTTGTGGTGCCTTCATGTTGTAAATGTTGAGGTTTTATATTACTTATATAAGGTTGAGTCTCCAATAGAGCTGGCAAACAAAACCCAAGAATGCTGAAACAGCTGTAGAACTGTATCTGAGTCATTTGGACCAAAACAGTCATGGGGACTGGAGGCAGGAGTGGTGTTGTTCTCTCAACCCATTGCAACCCTGTGCTTTGCATTTCAACTTTCAGACAAAGAATTAGTAATGGCTGCTAATCTTATGAGTTCTCAGTGAGGCATGCCAGTTGGATGGTAAGGTATATACCTGCTAATTTGTTTAAAAGGGTCACTTCAAAGAAAGACTCTGAGGTTTTAGAATTAAATCCAATCTTTTAATATTTTATTCTATTTTCATTACAAAGGATGAATCTGAAGAAATATTCAAGTAGCCAGAAGTGATTTATTTTAAATAAGAATCCCTTACACTAAACTTATTTGACATACTCCTATTCATCCCAAGTCTGAAAGAGGATTGTCCTGAAGTTTGTAAAGCAAATCAAAAATTAAAATTTTAATTTACATAGTTTAAGACAAAATTGATGTAAAAATTATTATTTTTTAAATTTAGGAGTATTTCTTCAACTACAAATAGCTAATATGATCATTGCAAATAAATGTGCTAAAATGTGACATGGTAATTATAAATAATGCTTATCTGTAGGTCTTCCAGGAACCCCTGGTAGATAGTTGCTCTCTTTCTATGCATAGCTCAAGTTATTTAGTGTATGAGAAGGAGGTAAATGCTTAAAATTTAAATAAAGTTTATTAAAGCAGCATGTTGCTATTGTTAGATGCCATTGAGTTGGTTCCAACTCATAGCAAGCTTATCTACAACAGAATGAAATGCTGCCAGAAGATCCTATGCCGGCCTTACAATTGATACCATTAAAACATATGTCTCACAAATTCAGATTGCTCTGCTTCCATTAGTCTGAACTTCTCAAAGAAACCAGCCAATTGTCTTCAAGTCAACTCATGGTGATTCCATGTGTGTCAGAACAGAACTGTGCTCCATAGGGTTTTCAGCGACTGATGTTTCAGTTGATCACCAAGGCCTTGCTTCCAGGGTGTATCTGGCTGGAGTTAAATCTCCAACCTCTCAGTTAGCAGCTTAGGGTATTAACCATTTGAACTATCCAGGGACCTGCAATCTTTTGGTGGTGGTGGTTGTGTGCCCTTGGATCAATTCCTATTCATGAAAACCCTGCATAGGGTTTCCAAAGCTGAAAAACTTTACAGGAACAGAAAATCTTGCTTATCTTTCTCCTATGGATTTGAACTGCTGAACTCACAGTTAGCATCCCAACGCATAACCCACATGCTACCAGGGTTCCTTGCAATCATTTTAGGCATATTTATTCACAGAACATTAACTCAGTGTGGGACTCTGGATAAATTGCTTAACTTCTCTGAGGCTTAATTTAATCCTCTAAGGAAACAATTAACTAACCCTACAGGAGCTCTGGTAGTGTAGCGATTATGAATCATGCTGGGAACCTCAAGGTCATCAGTTCGAAACTACCAGCTGTTCCGCGGGAGAAAGATGAGGCTTTCTGCTCCCGTAAAGATTTGCAGCCTCAGAAACCCTGTACAGGGTCGCTATGAGTCGGAACTGACTCCACGGCACATAACAACAACAACACTACCATTGAGTACATTCTGACTTATATGGACCCTGTTTCTGCTGCCACAAAGTCTGTGAATCTTTATGGGAACAGAAACCCTCATCTTTCTCCCAAGGAGTAGCTGGTGAGTTTAACCTGTCACCTTTCAGTGCTTACCCTACAGCACCATCAGGGTTGTTGTTGTTAAATGCTGTCATGTTGGTCCAACTCATAGTGACCTTATATAGGGTTTCCAAGGAGTGACTAGTGGGTTTGAACTGTTGACCTTGTGGTTTGTTGTCCAGTGGTTATCCTACAGCACCATACCAGGAACCCATCACCAGGGTTTTTGTTGTTGCTGTTTTCAGGTAGCATCTAGTTAGTACTGACTCATAGCAATCTTATGTACATTAGAACGAAACACTGCCCAATCCTAGGCCAACCTCACCATTGTTGCCCTGCTTAAGCCCATTGATGCTACCACTTTGCCAATCCATCTTGCTGGGGGTCATCTTCTTTTTCTCTGACCCTCCACCTTATCAAATATGATATCCTTCTCCAGAGACCAATTCCTGCTGACAACATGTCCGAAGTATGAGAGAAGAAGTTTGGCTATCCTGGTTTCCAAGAAGAACTCTGGTTGTACTTCTTCCAACACAGATCTGTTTGTTCTTTTGGCAGCCCATGGAACTTTCAATATTCTCCTCCAGCACCATAACTCAAAAGCACCAATTCTTCTACAGTCTTCCTTATTCATTGTCTAGCTTTAACATGCATATGAAGTTATTGAACATAGCATGGTTTGGGTAAGGAGCACCTTAGTCTTCAAGCTGACATCTTTGCTCTTCAACACTTTAAAAAGGTCTTGTGCAGAAAATTTGCCTAACACAACACATCATTTGATTTCTTGACTGCTGCTTCCATGAAGAATGAAGTCCTTGACAACTTCAATCTTTTCTCCGTTGATAAGAATATTGTTTATTGGTCCAGTGGTAAGGATTTTTGTCTTCTTTCCATTGAGATGCAATCCATATCAAAGGGTGTGCTCTTTGATCTTCATAAGTAGATATTTTAAGTAGTCTTCACTTTCAGCAAGCAAGGTTGTATCATCTGCATATTGCAGGTTGTTAATGAGTCTTCTTCCAATCCTGATGCCAAGTTTTCTTCATATAATCCAGCTTCTCAGATTATTTGTTCAGCATGCAGGTTGAATAAGTATGGTGCAAGACTACAACCCTGTCACACACCTTTCTTAATTTTAAACCGTTTAGTGTTCCCATGTTCTGTTTGAACAACTGCCTCTTGGTCCATGTACAGAATCCTCATGAGCACAAATAAGTGCTCCAGAATACTCATACTCCACAATGTTTTCCATAGCTTGCCATGATCCACACAATCATTGTGTAGTCAATAAAGCACAGGTGAACATCTTTCTGATATTCTCTGCTTTCAGCCAAGATCCACTGGACATCAGCAATGATATCCCTCATTCCACAGCCTCTTCTGAATCTGGCTTGAACCTCTGGAAGTTCTCTATCAATGTATGCTTGCAACTGTTTCAGTATTACCTTTAATGAAACTTTACTCGCATGGGATATCAAAGATATTGTCTGATGATTTCTGTATTCCATTGGGTCACCTCTCTTTGGAATGGACACAAATATGGATCTCTTACAATCAGTTGGCCAGATAGTTGTCTTCCAAATTTCTTGGCATACATGAGTGAGTGCTTCCTGTGCTGCCTCACTTTCTTGAAAGATTTCAATTTTTATTCCATCAATTCCTGGTGCCTTGTTTTTGTTTTTTTTTTGTTTTGTTTTTTTTGTTTTTGTTTTTGTTTTTTTTACCAATTCCTTCAATGCACCTTGAACATCCTCCTTCAGTATCATTGGCTCTTGATCATATGCTACCTCTTGAAATGGCTGAACATCAACCATTTCCTTTTGGTACAGTGACTCTGTGTATTCCTTCCATATTCTTTTGATGCTTTCTGCATCATTCAATAATTTGCCCAGATAATCCTTCAATAACGAAAGTTGAGGCTTGAATTTTTTCTTCAGTTCCCCCAGCTTGAGAAATGCTGAGTGTTTTCTTCCTTTTTGGTTTTCTGACTCCAGATCTTTGCACATTTTGTTATAATATTTGACTTTATCTTCTCGAGCTGACATTTGAAATTTTCTATTCAGCTCTTGTACCTCCTCATTTCTTCCATTTGATTTATCATCTCTACACTGGAGAGAAAGTCACCAGGGTTAACACCTATTAATTTATGTGTTTAGTATATAAAATCTTACTAGAGTACATGGAACAAAGTAAGTATACTCTAAATAGCAGCTATTACTTATATTGGCTGTAATCATAGAATTTGGGAAGTTTTGTTGTTACTTTTAGCTACAGATTTATAATTTCAAACTTTGGAACCATAATTCTATGATTATAATAATTTTGATGGTAGTTCAGGAGTCAGTGTTTGCACCAGTCCAAGGAAGGAAAAGTAGTTAAGATTCATTAAAAAACAAATAAATAAAAAGAATCCATCAATGTTGCTGGTCGGGCATGTCCTTTTTTATTTGCATACCCATGTTAATTACAGCACCACTAACAACAGCAAAAACATGGAGACAGCTTAAATGTCCATCATCAGAAGAATGATCAAATAAACCTTGGTACATACACACAATGTTGAAGAAAAATGATGAATCTGGGAAACGTTGTACAACAAGGCACCATGCAGAATGAAATCAGTAAACCACAGAAGGATAATATTGCATGAGACCACCATAGTCAAAAGCTAAGAAAAAGTTTTTTGATTAAGTGACATCCTATGATGACCAAGAAGGGTTAGAGGGGAGTTATATCTTTTAAGACCAAAAAGATTTAGCAAATAAGGACTTGGTACCAATGAGCCATGTGAGTGAGGAAATTCATAGACATTCAGATGTCTGCGTCTAATATTGCACATGCAGGATGATTATGGAAGAGTTGTCAATTACCTCACTAAGTGTTGAAGGTTTGCCCCAACGTATGCATAAAGAATCCCAGGCAAAGACTATGAGATTTACTGGTTCCAGGCATCTAAAATATCTGCTAGCTGGTTAGTAAGCTAGCTGAGCAGAGACTACAGTTCCACAAACAATAAAGAATACAGATTTTGCAGAATTAACTCAGAAAAGTCACTAGCCGGCAACAATAATATATAGAAAAGCAGCAAACCCTAGGCAAGCTGGAATGTGCGATTCCAGACTTGATAGATTATTATTTTTAAAGAGTCATTGTTCAACAGAGCAGTTGGTGAGCTTGAGCCTCAGACCTTGTGGTTCAAACTGACTTTGTAGTCCAGCACATTAACCCACAGCACCACACCAGGACTCATTAGAGAGGTTCATTGTTGTTGTTGTTGTTGTCAGGTGCCATCAAGTTGGAACTGACTCATAGCCACCCCATGCACAGCAGAACGAAACAATGTCCGATCCTGGGCCAATCTCACTACCGCTGCCACACTTGACGCCATCAATGATGCCACCTGGCTGATCCATCTTGGTGGGGGTCTTCCTGTCTTTCTCTGACCCTCCACCTTACCCAGCATGGCATCCTTCTCCAGCGACTGTTTCCTCTGGACAATATGTCCAAAGTATGAGAGACAAAGCTTTGTCATCCTGGTGTGGTGCTGTATGATAAACACTGGACCGCAAGGTTGGTTTGAACAGTAAGGTGGCAGTTCAAACTGGCCATCTGCTTCTCAGAAATTATATACTGGGTCACCATGAGTCAGAACCAACTTGACAACCCTTAACAACAACAACAGGTAAACATATAGTCAATAAAAACTGTCTCAGAGGAAGCATAGAGATTGGTATGAGATAAATGTCTTTAAATTAGCTAGCTTCAATATAGTAAAAGACATGAAGGAACTAAAGGAAACCAAAAATGAAACCATTAAAAATCTTTCACCAAATAGAGGATATCAATTAAGAGATTAATGTTTAAAAAATGAATCAAATAGAAAATCCAGAGTTGTAAAGTACAAAAACTAAAATGGTAAAATTTCATTGTTGTTGTTGTTTTTAAGTACCGTTGAGGCAATTCCAACTAAAAGCAACCCTGTATGGGGTATTCTTGGAGCAACTGGTGAGTTTGAACTGCCTTGTGGTTCAAACCAACCTTTTGTAGTCAAACCAGCATTATCCTACAACACCACACCAGAACTCCAAAAGTTCATGGTTGTTGGTATTAAGTGGCATCAAGTCTGTTCTGACCCAGAGCTACTCTGTATAGGGTTTTTGAGGAGCAGCTGGTGAGCTTGAAATTCCAACCTGGCGGTTCAAACTGACTTTGAAATCCAGTGCATTCACCCACAGCACCACACCAGGACTCATTAGAGGGGTTTATTAGAGGGGTTCAAAAGCAAATTGAGTAGGTACAATAAAGACTCACCAAACTTGAACAATTTGATTGAAATTATCCAGTCTTAAAAGGCAGGGAAGGAGAACAAACAAGATGGCGGATCGGGTGGACGTATAGCAGAGAGCTCCGCCAAAAACAACACAGAATACCCGACCAAGCAGGCTCAGGGGATGGTCCCAGAACTCAGAACCACATATGAAGGAATACTGAGAAGGCTGGAAGGCTCACAGCTAGGGGAATTTGTGGCAGAAGCAAGAAATCTATTGCTTTCTAGTCTGGGATGCTCGGCTGCTGCAGGAGCCGCCATCTTGGGTGAGACCACGTAGGGGAAAGATCGGAGCAGAGACAGACGCCTGGCAGAACCGCTGAGATAAAGGTGTGGACATTCTTCTCTTTTGGTAGCTGTTCATTGGTCCCTTGCTATCTGTGCACCTCCATTCTGGTGACTATAAGGGTGGCTGAGCTAGTGGGCACCCCAGCCCCACCCT
>NW_006408781.1:1681116-1695793 GCF_000296735.1 Chrysochloris asiatica
GACCTCTTTCTGTAGGTTTTGGATTGTTACCAATGCTGTATCTACCTTGTTTGATTGTTCCAGAAGCACTTTTCTGACTTCTTCCTTATTTTTCTCATCTCCATTTTAAAGTGTTTTGAGACATTTTATAATCATTTCTCTGAATTCTTTCTCAGGTATCTCCAAGGCCTGCCCTCTTTCCAGCTTGGAGAGAAGGTCTACTTCTGGTTCATTTGTCTCAGATATTTTATCTTTTTTCTGGAAATATGCCGATATGGTCACCTGCTTTTGCTTCTTGGATATGTTTAATGTTTATCTGTGGCCCTAGTAATTAATTAATATGTGTTTTGGTAATTTTTTATGCTTTCTGATTACCTCCAGGAAGGTGTGATCAGGTGGTGGTCTTCCTTTTCATATTCCTTATTGCTTAGCTCAGGGTAACTTTTTGGGGGCCTCATTTGGGCCTGGGCCTCGGTGGCGGGCCTTTTGGCCCTCGGGCTGGTAGGTTGAGCCTACGGCGGGCAATTTGGGCCTCTGGGGGCCTTGGCGTCAGCGACTGAGCTGCAGGAGGATTGGGCCTCTTGCGGGTGGTTTGGGCCTCGGACGGGCGTTTTGGGCCTCCGGGGGCCTTGGTATCAGCAGCTGGGCATCGGGAGGCTTGGGCCTCAGTGGGCGGGTTGGGCGAATTATGCCTTGGGGGGCCTGTGCCTCAGGGACCCGGCTCAGGGCAGGTTGGGTCTCAGTGGCAATGGGCCTTGGTGACCAGGCTGCGTGGTGGATTGGGCCTCCGTGGCCCTGGGCCTCAGCGACCTGGCTACGTGGAGGTTGCAGGTAGGCAATTTTGGCCTTGATTGGGCCTGGGCCTTTGTGACCAGTCTGTGGGCGGGTTGGGCCTCAGGGCAGGCCTTGTCCTCAGTGGGAGTGTCTGGGCCTTGGGAGGGCCTTGGCCTCAGTGGGCGGGTCTATGCCTTGGGCATTTCTGAGCCTCAGCGACTTGGCAGAGGGCTGGTCTAAGTCGGGGCAGTAGAGGGCGGGGTTTAGTGGCTGTAGGGAGGTATTGTCTGTACCTGATGACGTAAAAAATGTTTCTCTCAGTCTCTCTGTACCGTGGGTACCCCGAATTTCCTG
This sequence comes from Chrysochloris asiatica, assembly GCF_000296735.1. Classification (NCBI taxonomy): domain Eukaryota; kingdom Metazoa; phylum Chordata; class Mammalia; order Afrosoricida; family Chrysochloridae; genus Chrysochloris; species Chrysochloris asiatica. The sequence goes on from NW_006408781.1 coordinate 1,682,224, forward strand.
ATATCCACACCTTTTCCCTCTCTATTGTTTGGCTTTGTTAGTTTATGCTTCCTTTTCTGTGGAAATGCAGCCTTCTAAGTGGGGTTGCTCTAGCTCTGCATTCCAAGGTCTGCAGGGGGCAGAGGCTCTCGCCAGCGCGGGCACGGAAGCGGGAGCCGCATGCAGGCAAGCAAAAGCTTAAAATGCCTGTAATTCCTCAGCAATTTGATCTTTTAAAAAAACGAGTTCAGAATATTGAAATATAAGATCTTATGTTTATTCAAAGGCTGTCTGTCTGCTAGACACAGGTTTTCTATGTGTGATTCCGCCCCTTTTCCCCTGAGCCCTACCTGAGCTTCCTTGTCTGGGAAGTTGCTGTCAGGAGTTTTTTGATGACCTGATCAATTTCTTTGATTGTTATGTGTTTGTTCAAGTTTTCAACTTCACTCTGTGTGAGTTTAGGTAGGTCGTGTTTTTCTAAAAATGTATCCATCTCTTCTAAGTTTTCAAATTTCTTGGAGTACAAGTCTTCATAGTATTCTGTTATTATCCTTTTGGTTTCCTTTGGTTTCATTGTGAAATCATCCATGTGGTTTCTAATGTGAGTTATTTGTGTCTTCTCCCTCTTTTTTTATGTTAGTTTTGCCAATGGTTTGTCAATTTTATTAATCTTTTCAAAGAACCAGCTTCTTGTTCTGTTGATTCTTTCTATAGTTTTTCTGTTTTCTATCTCATTTATTTCTGCTCTTATCTTTATTATTTATTTTCACTTGGTGACTGTAGGGTCCCTCTGTTGGTCTGTTTCTATTTGTTGGATATGTTGTGTTAATGTGTTAATTTTGATTCTTTCTTTTTGGATGTGCACATTTATTGCAATAAATTGTCCTCTCAGGACTGCATTCACTGTGTCCCAAAGATTTTGGTATGTTGTGTTTTTGTTCTCACTTGTTTCTAGGAACTTCCTGAATTCACTTTCTTTTGTTATCCAGTCGCTCTTCAACATGGTGTTATTCAGTCTTCGTGTATTAAACTTTGTTTCCTTGGTCTTCTTATTGTTGATTTCTAGTTTTATGGCATTGTGGTATGAAAAGATGCTTTGTAGTATTTTGGTGTTTGCACATTTATGAAGGCTTGCTTTGTGACCTAACACATGGTCAATTCTGGAGAATGTTTCATGTGCACTGGAAAATAATGTATATTATGATGTTGTTGGGTTGAATGCTCTGTACACGTCTATGAGGTCTAGTTGGTTGATTGTGCTGTTTAGTTCCTCTGTAGCTTTGTCAAGTTTCTTTCTGGTTGTTCTATACCTTTTCAAAAGTGGCATATAAAAATCCCCCACTATAATTGCAGATTTATCTATTTCTTTCTTGAATTCTAATAGGGTTTTCTTTACATATCTTGGTGGTCTTTCATTTGAAGCATAGATATTTATTATGGTTATATAATCTTGTTCAATTGACCCTTTAATTATGAGATAGTGTCCTTCCTTACCTCTTATGCTGGTTTTTGACTTAAAGTTTATTTTATCAGAGATTAGTATTGCCACTCCTGCTTGTTTTTTTTTTTTTGTTGTTGTTGTTGTTGTTTTATTGCTGGTACCTTGGTATATTTTTTTCCATCCTTTAACTTTTAGTCTGTTTTTGTCTTTGTGTGTAAGGTGTGTCTCTTACAGGCAGCATATTGAAGTTTTTTTGGGTTTTTTTCTTATCCATTCAGCCACTCTCTGCCTATTTACTGGTGCATTTAATCCATTGGCATTCAGTGTAGTTATCAATAGATAAGGATTAATTGCTATCATTATGTTAATTTTTTGTAGTGCTGTTTTTTTCCCTTTGTTCTGCATGCCTTCTTGTGTTGCATTAATGTTTTTTTGTGCTGTTTCTTGTCAGTTTCTTCTTTGTTTTAATGTTTCCTTGTTCTTCTTGGATCTTCATTTTCATGGTAAACTGTGAAGTATTAGGGGTTAATTTATAGTCTGTTAAGTTTTCCCTGCATTTAAGGCAGTCTATTTTATCCTGCCATCTACTTGACCTCCTCACCACCTGGATCTCTGTTCCTATATTTTCCCCTTGTTTAATATTGTTAATATTTTGATCATTGGTTTGCCCCACAGGTCCACTGAATTCATTGCTGTAATTTTATTCTGTTCTGAATTCTTCTATCCATCAACCGGGTTCCAGGTGGCATTGCCATGTCTGTAAATCTCTGTTTGTTGTCTGTTCTTGGTGGTTTTCATTCCAAAGAACTCCCTTTAGAATGTTTTGAAGTGCTGGGTTCGTTTTAACACAATCTCTTAGCTTCTGTTTACCCTGGAATGTTGTGATTGCACCATTGTATTTGATTGACAGTTTTGCTGGATAGATAATTCTTGGTTAGCAGTTTTATTCTTTTAGGGTTTTATATATGTCTCCCCATTGCTTTCTTGCCTGCGTGGTTTCTGCTGCAAAGTCAGAGCTTAATCTGATTTTCTTGCCTTTGTAGATGACACTTTACTTTTCCCTGGCTGCTTTTAGGATTCTTTCCTTGTCTTTGATTTTGTTGAGCTTGGTTATAATATGTCTCAGTGATTTTCTTTTGGGGTCTATCCTTCCTGAGGTTCTTTCAGCTTCTTGAATTATCTTCTTGTCCTTCAAGATGTTAGGAAACTTTTCTTCCAGTAGCTCTTCAACTATCTCTTTTGTGGACTTCTGTGATTCTTCCTGTTCTGGAATGCCAATAGTTCTTAAGTTATTCCTCTTCCTGTTATTCAGCATGAATCTTAGACTCGCTATAAAATTTTTAATCTTTTTTTTTTCTGCTTGATCTACTATCTTATCAGTATTAAGGGATTTTTTTTTTCCAGCTCTCTGGTCCTGGCTTCCATCTCTACCATTCTGCTCCTTTACCCTTTCAGTGTATTGTCCATTTCTCATATTTTATTATTAATCAACTGGACTTCTTTTTGCAGATTTTGGATCGTTTCCAACACCATATCTATCTTGTTTGATTGCTCCTGTAGCACTTTCCTGACTTCTTCCTTATTTTCCTCCACCCCTTTTTGGAGCATTTGAATTTGTTTCCATATTATTCTTCTTAATTCCTTTTCAGGAAGATTCAGAGCCTACTCTTCTACTGGAAAATCTGTGTCTGCTTCAAGCTCATTTATCTCAGTTACTTTTTTCTGTTTGGGGGCATGTGTTAATATCTTTAATTGTGTATTCTTGGACATTTTCAACAGTTATGTGAGTTTTTAATGCTTAAATGATTGTGTGTTGCTTTTTGTTAAGCTTGCTGAGAATTTCCTGGTGGATATGATCTTGAGAAAGGCTTCCCTTTTCACTTGTAATGCCTAGCAGCTGGTTTTGGCTCTTGTGCAGATGGTGGGGTACTACAGAGTATGCTTGTAGCTTGGCTATGGGCACACTTGCTGTCTGTTCTTGGGTAAGGTAGGGGGAGAAAGTTTCCACCCCTGGGAGAAGTGAGGCCAAAAGGACAAAAGACAGAAACAATATTTAAAAAGAGACAGAAACCACCAATTAGAAACAAAAATAAAATTATGATTGACACTGTTCATTGGCCTTTGCTGCGCAAAGGGTATTGCCAAGGTAAACTATGGGGCGGGTTTAACCTTGGTGAACCCAGGGTCAAAATGTCAAAATGTCATAAGAAGCAGCCTGCAGGTTTCTTTTCTGTGCCATTGGAAAACTGTGGGTGTTAGGCTGGACCCTTTTGGAGGTGTTCTCCCACCCACCTGAAGGTGTCTGGGCTGTGCAGTGAGGGTGAAATCAGGGTGAAGAGGAGAAATACATGAAAAATGAAAAGTGAGAGATGAAAAATTGGTCACATGTCTCCCTTCGCTGTTCTGTGGCTTCTAGTGCTGGGTCACTGCCTCTGCTTGGCTCTGTCACTGGTATTTTAAACACCAAAAAGGTCAACCATGATGGATAGGTTTCATCTGAGCTTTCAGACAAAGTCAGTTAGACTACAAAGAAGGATAGGGAGACTAATTAAAAAATATTTAGCCACTGAAAACCTTATGAATAGCAGGGGAACATTGTCAGATAGCATCAAAATATTGAATACTTAATTGTTATGAACAGCACCAGAATATTGTCAGATATAGTGCTGGAAGATGAACCCCTTCAGTTGGAAGGCACTCAAAATATGACTTCAGAAGAGCTGCCTCCTCAAAGAAGAGTTAACCATGATAACAAAATGTCATAAACTTTTGGGACCTTCATTTGCTGATGAGACACAAGTTAAAATGAGGAGAAACACCTGTAAGCATTAATTAATAATTATAGCATAGAATATATGAAATATAACTCTAGGAAGATTGGAAGTTGTCAAAAATGAAATGGAATGGATGAAGGTTAATATCCTAGGCATTAATGAGTTGTAATGGACTGGTATTAGTCATTTTGAATCTGACAATCATATAATTTACTATGCAGGGAAGAGCACATTCAAGAGGAATTGCATCACATTCATTGTCAAAAAGAATATTTCACTCTTTTTCATGGCACCACAGAGTCTGTTGGCTACTTCACCATGAAGTTGAACATCTCCTTCCCAGCCACTGGCTGCCAGAAACTCATTGAAGTGTTTGATGAGCACAAACTTTGTACCCTTTATAAGAAATGAATGGCCACAGAAGTTGCTGCTGACTCATTAGGTGATGAATGGAAGGGCTATGTTGTCCACATCAGTAGTGAGAACAACAAGCAAGTTTTTCCCATGAAGTGGGGTATCTTGATCAATGCTGCATCTGTCTGCTTCTGAGTAAAAGTCATTTCTGTTATAGACCAAGGTGAAATGGAGACAGAGTACAAATTTGTCTAGTGTTACATTGTGGATGACAACCCGAGTGTTCTCAACTTGCTTATTGTGAAAAAAGGAGAGAAAAATATCCCAGGACTGACTGATACAGCTGTACCTTGTCACCTGGGACTCAAAGGAGCTCACAGAATCTGCAAACTTTTTGGTTTCTATAAATTATAGTGTTGGGGGAGGATATTGAAAGTGCCATGGGCTGCCAAAAGAACCAATAGATCCATTTTGGAAGAAGCGCAGCCAGAGCTTTGGAGGCCAAGATGGTCAAACTTCACCTCATACTTCGGACATATTGTCAGGAGAGACCAGTCGCTGGAGAAGGATATCATGTTTGGTGAGGTAGACGGTCAGAGACTTCCGGTTTGACAGTGGCAGAGCAGAATCAGTTAGGATAGTTGCTGTGGAGGAGGAGCTGAAAAACCAGAAACGCAGCTCTCACAAAACTGCACCAGAGCTCTGGATCTAGAATAAGGGTCAGGGCATTAGTTTCCTGCAACCACCAGTGGAAACATCATGGTATAAAGGAAAACATTGTAATTTAGAAATCTGTCAAGACATGGGACTCCCTCTGTGGCATTCCACCCAGGCAGAAGTGAGAGAGTGGGGCTACAGCCAGACCAGCACAGGGAACCAGCGCTAAAAGTGGCACAGTGAAATTTCAAAAGGAGGTGTGGAGGGATTCTACATGTTTTTTTCCTCCTCTTCTCAGACATGCCTTCTTTGTCCAGCCTGGATGCCTTCAGACGAGTGGGTGCACACCCCCCAAAAATCCAGTGTTGAGACCACAGCTTTCCCAGGGCACAGAGAGAAAGAGCCCTAATGATCCAAGGGCAAATTCTTTGGCTGCTGCTTTTGACTTCTGCCTTTGGGTCCCAGCCCTAAAGTTAATGTGTGTGGGCCCATTAACCCCTGCCTTCACAGCAAGAAAAAAAGCAGGTTTGTCCTGATAGACAAACCATATGAACAACCTGTAAAACCCCAACATAAAAAGATGCAAGTATTTCAAGAATTAAGCTGTGCAGACAGATACTGAACTGACCTTCAGAGACAAAAATAGTAAACAATCTTTCTACCAGTAACTTCTCAATATCTATCTGTGCACCTCTACAGTGGTGACTAGAGGAGGAGTCAGAGCGAGTGGATACCCCCACCCACTACTGGAGGCTTCTATGGCACACACACACTGCCTGTGTAGCAAGGCACCTGGACAGTAGGCCACAGTTTTATTTTTGTTTCAAAGTGGAGGTTCTTGTCTCTGCTTATTGCTTCTGCTTTGGGGCCAATTGATCACACATCTTTCCTGGGGGTTGGAGCTTTTTCTCCCTACGTTACCCAAGAAGAAACAGCAATCGTGGCCTTATAGCCAAGCTACAAACATATCCCATAATATTCCACCATTGAGAAGAGAGCCAATAACAGCTGCTAAATATTAACTGCAAAAAGGGAAGCCTATCTCCTGATTATATCCACCAGGGGACACCCAGTAAGTTTAATAACACAACAATAAACATCCATTTAAGCATTAAAAATAACCCACATAAGTACTGTAAATTACAAGCAAAAGATCTCAAACACAACAAACAATCTCAAAACATGTCTAAAAACAGAAATGAGTAACTGACACAAATGAGCTAGAGACAGACAAAGGCTCCCCAGAAGAGGAAGATCAGGTTTTGGATTTGCCTGAGAAAGAATTCAGAAAAATGATATGGAAACAAATTCAAATGTTCCAAAAGGGATGGAAGAAAACAAGGAAGAAGTCAGGAAAGTACAACAAGAGCAATCAAACAAGATTGACACAGCATTGGAAACAATTCAAAACCTGAAAAAAGAGGTCCAGATTATTTAAAATAAAGTATTAGAAATGGACAATGCACTGAAAGGGGAAAGAGCAGAATCGAAGAGATGGAAGCCAGAACCAGTGAGCTGGAAGACAAATCTCTCAATACTGCTAAGATAGAAGAACAAGCTGAAAAAAACAATAAAAAAATCTGAAGAGAGTCTACAATTCATGCTGGATAGCATGAAGAGGAACAACTTAAGTATTATTGACATTCCATAATAGGAAGAATCAGAGAAGTCCACAGAAGAGATAGTTGAAGAGCTTCTGGAAGAAAATTTCCCTAACATCTTGAAAGATGAGAAGATAAACATTCAACAAGATGAACATACCCCAAGAAGGATAGACCCCAAAAGAAAGTCACCAAGACATATAATAATCAAGTTCTGCAAATTCAAAGACAAGGAGAGAATACTAAAAGCAGCCAGGGAGAAGAGAAGTGTCACTTACAAAGGCAAGCAAATCAGATTAAATTCTGACTATTCAGCAGAAACCATGCAGGCAAGAAGGCAATGGGGAGACATATACAAAACCCTAAAAGAAAAAAAATACCAACCAAGAATAGTCTATCCAGCAAAACTAAATAAAATATGATGGTGCAAGCAAAATATTCCAGGATAAACAGAACCTAAGAAATTTTATGAAAACCAATCCAGCACTTCAAAACATGCTAAAGGGAATTCTTTGTACTGAAAACCAACAAGAACAGACAACAACCAGAGATTGACAGGCATGTTAACACCACCTGGAACTCAGTTGACAGATAGCAGAATCCAGAACAGAACAAAACTACAACAAGGAATTCAAAGGAGCTGGGAGGTCAACCGAAGATCAATATAATATCAATGTCAAAAAAGGGATTAATGTAGGAACAGAGATCCATCTGGTGAGGGTGTCAGGTAGATCACAGGATACAACCGATTCGCTTAAATGGAGAGAAAAGTTAATAGACTATAAGGTAACCCCAATAAAAGTTAATACTTCACAACATCCCATGAAAATGAACTTCCAAGCAGAACAAGCAAACGTGAAAACTAAGAATAAACCAACAAAAAATAGCACAAAAAAACACAAACTCAGCCCAAGAAGCCATGTATTACAAAGGAAATGAACAGCACTACCAAAAAATTAACATAATGGCAGCAATTAATTCATACCTATCAATAATTACTTTGAATGTCAATGGATTAAATGCACCAGTTAAGAGACAGAGAGTGGCAGAACGGATAATAAAATAAGACTCATCAATATGCTGCTTGCAAGAGACACACCTTACACACAAAGACAAAAACAGATTAAAAGTTAAAGGATGGAAAAAATATACCAAGCTAACTGCAACAATAAACAAGCAGACAAGGGACTCATTTCTAAAATTTATAGCAAACTACAACACCTCTACAAGAAAAAGAAAAATAACACAATTAAAAAATAGGCACAAGACATGAACAGACATTTCACCAAGGAGGAGATCTGGGCTGCCAACAAACGTATGAAGAAATGTTCACGATCACTAGCCATTAGAGAGATGCAAATGAAAACAACAATGAGATATCATCTTACACCAGCAATAACAGCAAAGATCAAAAAAGTAGAGGACCATAAATGCTAGCAAAGATGCGGAGAAACTGGGACCCTGCTACATTGTTGGTTGGATTGCAAAATGGTCCAACTACTCTGGAAAGCAATATGGCACTTCCTCAAAAGGTTGGAAATAGAAATACCTTATATTCAGCAATTCTTCTACTTGATATTTACCCACAAGAAATATGAGCCATAACAAGAGTAGATATATGCACACCAATGTTCATAGCAGCACTATTTACAATAGCAAAAAGATTCAGACAACCTAAATGCCCATCAATTGAAGAATGGATAAACAAATTGTGGTACAAACACACAATGGAATACTATGCCACTTTGAAAAACAACAAGGAAGCTGCAAGCCACCACATAACATGGATGAACCTTGTGGACATTATGTTGAGTGAAATTAGTCAGTCACAAAAGGAGAAATACTGCATAAGACCATTATTGTAAAATATTAAGAAAAAGAACCCACCCAAAAAGGGGGGGTGGGTGGGAAAACAACTGCTGGTATATATAATTGCTGATCACCAGGATGTATGGGACAAGAGGAGGGGAGAAAGGGAGAGGAAGATAGAGCACAGGGTAGGGAATAGACACAAGATAGCTTGGGTGCTGGGGGGGAGGGGCAAATACACAAGAAGGGTAAGGGGAATAGAAGAACAAGGTGGATGAGAGAACAGTTAGGCAGTTTTGCATGGGCTAAGTGAGACAGAGGTAAATGATGATGTATGTACAACCTTGGAATAACAGGACTTCGTGATACAGGGTTTGAGGCATGGTCTGAAAGGTTAAAAGAGCAGAATAATGTTAAGATGCTTGGCTGTCTTTTGAATCTTGGTTTCCCTTGCCTACCATTTTGAAATAGACACTTGAGGGGCGCGGGGGGGGAGGGGGAGGAGAGAGGAATAGACAGAAACATCACAATAGAAAGCTTGTAAGTCTGTCTTCAGCCTATAACTGATTGGAATACCTCAAAATGGACTAGAAATTGTCCAGTGAAAGAGACCTCCTGTGGAGCTTCTGCATTGTATAAGACCATAGGTGGAAACAAGAATTCCATCCAGAATTATCTGAGGTGGGAAATTTCCACTGGAAACGATGAGTAGACCAGCCTGGAGTGGCTAGAAGAACAGAAGATACTTCGTGAAGAAAGACCAGCAGGAAAAATCAGAAAAAATGATGGCAGTATGATTGATTACTACAAGAACAAGTAAGCTGTTCACCCAGGAGCCATCAAGGCAAGTGGTTAGGTTCCCTCAGAGCAAACCCTCTTCCAAGGGGAATACATGAGTAGGCATGTGGTCTGGCTGGTGACCACATTGGTCACTGATAAGGGGAAGAGGGGGAAAAAAAACAGCAATGAAGTTAGGATCTAAGTCCAATCACATTCAATAGACTCCTGTGAACCTGGGAAGAGACCTGGATGGCTAGCAGTTACAGCAAGACCCGGAGATTCCTGGACCCAGAGGCAGTTACATGGTCACACAGGACTAGAGTAGAGAATGAAGTGTCCAGCTGATATGAAATGAGGGAAGATGAACAAGAACACCCATACTTGCAGATAGCACCCACTTGACCTGGCTTCTAGGGCTGGATGATCAGAACTTGACTAGAAGAAAGAAGAAGGAAGAAAAATTAAAAAGAGTAACCCACTACAATTTGATGAACTTTACCTATATGTATGGATGTAGTAGCTCAAAAAAAGGGAACAAATCTTACAGCAAGGATCACTCCCACCCCCACCCCCACCCCCACTACACAGGGTTGACAGGAGTGGGCTACATAGACATTGGTTACCCAAAATTGGGGGCAGAGGGCTATAAAGGCAAGAAGTGACTGGCTTACAAGCTTTCAAGAGGGAGCCTATTTCCAGATGGGGCAAGGGTAGGTAGACCCTCCACTGAATGATTTCCAATCTGTTGGGACCAGGCTGGTGAAAGGAAGTGGGGATAAGACTCTTGTGGTACAATAGTGAATAACTGCCATCAGGACTGATTGTGAGGGTTGGAAATGTAGAGGTAGATGTTTTTTGACAAAAAGAGGGTAGTGATTGATTTTACAGCCCACAAGCAGAGATCCTTGGGACCATCAAGTGAGAAGAGTGGAGAGCATGACCCTACCCAGAGAGGCAGTGACACCAGGCATGGAGACAGAGATGATGACGTGGACAGATGGAGTGGCTGGGGACATGTGACTCAGGGTTGGAAAGAGGCTGTGTGCTGACAGCTGGGGGGAGGGAGGGCAGGCCTGTGGTGTGTATCCTTTGGTTATTTGATGATGCATGGAGAGGACTGTAATCATTGCAATGAAACGAAATACGATAGGATGAATGTAAAACTGATGTTCTTCCATGTAAACCCACATAATTCATAATAAAACTTAAAAAAAAAAAAAAAAGGTAGCATGTCAGAGAAAAAAAGGAAGACCCCCCAACGAGATGGATTGGCTAAGTAGCAGTGTCAATGGGCTCAAGCGTGGCAACAGTAGTGAGGTTGGCCCAGGATCGGGCATTGTTTCGTTCTGCTGTGCATAAGGTTGCAATGAGCCTGTACTGACTCGATGGCACCTAACAACAATGAAGATGATGTCTGCCAGTATGTTTTGAGAAAGCCACTGAACAAAGAAGGCAAGAAACCCAGGACCAAAGCATCCAAGATTCAGTGTCTTGTTACTCCATGTGTCCTGCAACACAAATGTCAGTGTATTGCTCTGAAGAAACAATATATTAAGAAAAATAAGGACAATACGACAGAATATGCCAAGCTTTTGGCCAAGAGGGTGAAGGGGGCCAAAGAAAAATGCCAGAAACAGATTGACAAGAGAGGGAGGCTATCATTTATGAGAGCTTCTACTCTAAGTTTAAGTCTAGTCAAAAGTAAAATAGGTTTCTATGTGTGACAAACACACTCATATTTTTTTTTTTTTAAAAGAAGAATATTTAATAGCTATCTGAAAGTGCCATGGACTGCCAAAAGAACCAATAGATCTGTTTTGGAAGAAGTGCAGCCAGAGTGCTCCTTGGAGGCCAGGATGGCTAAGCTTCGTCTCTCCTACTTTGGACATATAGTCCAGAGGAAACAATCACTGGAGAAGGATGTCATGCTGGGTAAGGTGGAGGGTCAGAGAAAAAGAGGAAGACCCCCAACGACATGGATCAGCCAGGTGGCATCATTGATGGACTCAAGTGTGGCAGCGGTAGTGAGGTTGGCCCAGGATCGAACATTGTTTCATTCTGCTGTGCATGGGGTCGCTATGAGTCGGTTCCGACTCGATGGCACCTGACAACAACAACAACAACAACATCTTGAAGTCCAATGCTGTTTGTGATAGGATAATATCCGTATGCCTACAAGGGAGACCAAGTTAATACCACTATTTTTTAAATTTACACACCAACCACTAAGCTAGTGAACATGAATTTGAAGAATTCTACCAACATCTTTAGTCTGATATTAATCAACCATATAATCAATATGTACTGATAATTATTGGTGATTTGCATGTGGAAGCTGGAAATAAAGAAGAATGACCAGTAGTTGGAAAACATGGTCTTGGCGACAGAAATGATTCTCAAGATCCTGTGATAGAATTTTGCAAGACCTATGGTTTATTCATTGCCAATACCTTTTTTAAACAACACTTGAACCTCACCAGATGGAATGCACAAGAATCATTTGATTACATCTGTGGAAAGAGACAGTGGAAAAACTCCATATCATCAGCCAAAACAAGAAAATGGGCAGACTATGGAACAGGCTTGCTCATATGCAAGTTCAGGCTGAAAATCAGAACAAATCCAAGATAACCAAAATATGAACTTGAACACATCCCACTTGAATTTAGAGACCATCTCAAGGGCATTGGACACTAATGACAGAAAACCAGAAGAGTTGTGTGGGAGGACATCAAGAACATTATATAGGAAGAAAGCAAGAAAAGTTATGTAAAAGACAGGAAATAAATAAAAAAACAAAGTGGATGTCAGAAGAGACTCTGAAACTTTCTCTCCAGCATAGAGATGTTAAAGTGAATGAAAGAAATGAAGATGTCAAAGAACTGAATAGAATATTTCAAAGGGCAGCTCTAGAACAAAGCAAAGACCTGGAGTTAGAAAACCAAAAGGGAAAAACATAATCAGCATTTCTCATGATGAAATAACTGAAGAAAAAATTCAAGCCTCAACTGGTGATATTGAAGGATTCTAGGAGTAGAATATTGGATGATGCAGAATGCATCCAACGAAGATGGATGCATTTGGTACAGTCACTGTACCAAAAAGAAATCGTCATTTTTCAACCATTTAAATAGGTAGCACATGATCAAGTACAGATGGTACTGAAAGAAGATGTCTAAGCTGCACTTAAGGCATTGGCTAAAAACAAGTTTCCAGGAATTGACAAAATACAATTGAAATCTTTTAACAAATTGATGAAGCACCAGAGTAATTCACTACTCTATGCCATGAAATTTGGAAGATGTGGCCAACTGATTGGAAGAGATCCATATTTGGGTCCATTCCAAAGGTTGGTGACCCAGTGGAATGCAGAAACCATCGAACAATATCACTAATATCATGTTGGTGGTGGTGTTATGTGCCATGGAGTCAGTTCCGACTCATAGTGACCCTGTACAGGGTTTCCAAGGCTGTAAATCTTTACGGGAGCAGAAATCCTCATCTTTCTCCCGTGAAGCAGCTGGTACTTTCGAACTGATGACCTTGAGGTTCACAGCCCGATTCGTAACCACTACGCTACAGGCACGTAAAATTTGCTGAAGAAATTAAAAAATGTTGCAGCAGTGCATCAACAGGGAACTGGCAGAAATCTAAACCGAATTCAGAAGCAGCCATGTAACAAGGGATATTGTTGCTGATCTTGGTTCAAAGCAGAGAATATCAGAAAGATGTTTACTTGTGTTTTATATGCTATGCAAAGACTTACAGCATGTTGGATCACAACCAGTTATGAGTAACATTTCAAAGAATGGGTATTCCAGAACTTGTATGTGTATTCATAAGTAACCTGTACATACACCAGGAGATAATTGTTTTAAGAACAAGGGGATGCTGAATGGTTTAAAATTAGAAAATGACAAATAATCCAAGAAGTTAGATTATGTAAAGAAGTTTAATTAATAACCTGCAATATGCAGATAATAATGAAGTCTTGGTGTGGCACTGCAGGTTAATGCACTGGACTGCAAGGTTGGTTTGAACTGCAAGGTTGACAATTCAAGTTCATCAGCCATTCCTTGGAAAACCTATACAAGGTCACTATGAGTCAGAACTGATTTGACGGCACCTAACAACTTAACATCGATATCTTAGGCATTAGTGAGTTAAAATGGACT
>NW_006408781.1:1702423-1703620 GCF_000296735.1 Chrysochloris asiatica
AGCCTGCCCACAAGTGATGTATCCACCCTGGCTTTGGGGTGCCTCATTGTCTCCCTTCTTCTGTTTGTCTGTGTATTCTTTCGCTATCCCTATCGCCGCTGGAGCTCCCCTCCTCGTGAACCAAACACTCGTGAACGACACAACTATGTCGAGGTCAGACCCCGGCACAATGGAGTCTACATAAGATTGTTGTTGTGTTCCATTGAGTTCTGAGAGGGGCTGGTGGGTTTGAACTGATGACCTTGTACTTAGCAGTTAAGTGCTAATCCAATTAGGTTTTTGTTCAGATATCATGAAACCCAAAGGCATTGTAATTACAAATGTGAGTGTTGAAGGAAAAGGCTGCAAACCATTAATTCAGTGTCCAGAAAATCTACCCTTCAAAAATAAAGTAAAACTTAAGGCATTCCTAGATAAATAATATATAAGAGAATTTGTCATCAGGCATGTTCTTCAATAAATATTAAAGGCAATACTTTCAGCTAAAACGAAAGTCCACTAGAGAGCAACTTGAATTCACATGAAGAAACAAAGGTACACATATAAATAAATTCATAAGGTTTTCAGTAACTAAATATTCATAAGTACTTCATCTTTCTTCTTCCTAGTCTGTCTTCATCTGGAAGCTCATCTGAAACCTGTCACTATGGTTGACCATGCTGATATTTAAAATACCCATGGCACAGCTTCCAGAATCATAGCAACTCACAAGCCACCACAGTACAATAAACTGACAGACAAGTAAAATTTTACTAAAGGTAATACAGAAATGGCTGCAAGTATACACTGACAGAGAACTTCTACAGGTTCAAGCTGGATTCAGAAGAGGACCTGGAACAAAGGATATCATTGCTGATGGATGATGAATTTGGCTGAAAGCAGAGAAAACCAAAAACATATTTACTTATACTTTATTGACTATGCAAAGGCTTTCAATTGTGTGAATCATGACAAGCTATGAACAACATTGCAAAGTATGAATATTCCAAAACACTTAATTGTGCTCATGAGGAATCTGTACATGGACCAAGAGGCAGTTGTTCAAACAGTACATAGGAAAACTGAATGGTTTAAAATCAGGAAAGGTGTATGACAAGGTTGTATTCTTCCACCATACTTATTCAACCTGTATGATGAGCAAATAATCTGAGAAGCTGGCTTCTATGAAGAAAAACGTGGCATCAGGATTGGAGGAAG
>NW_006408781.1:1704440-1712393 GCF_000296735.1 Chrysochloris asiatica
TTTTTTTTTTTTGCTTAAACACTTTTAAAATTTTTATCTGATTTAAAAAGATAACTGCATCAATAATAATTATAAATTTATGTTGATGAAAACAAAATGTATAAAGATTACATTAATATAACAACATCAGCACTTTTTAGCCTATCTGATTTAAAAGACAACTTCATACAGCTATAATTACAAAAATATATTGATACAAAAACAAGGACATTTATATGACAACAAGCACAATTAGAGCTATACAAGGGAAAGAGTTTTATGTTTCAAGTTGGTGTTAATCTGAATAAGATGTTAATTGTAATCCCCTAGGAAGTAACTAAGAATATGGTAAAATAAATGAAAAGGAACTGATAAAATACACTAGAAAATCTAACTTAAAAAAAAAAAAAAGTAATGGAAGAATTGTTGTTGTCAAGTGTCGCCAAATCGGTTCCAACTCATAGCTACCCTCTATGGGTTTCTGAGGAGCAACTGGCAACCTTGAGCAGCTGACCTTGTGGTTCAAACTGACTTTGCAGTCCAGTGCATTAACCCACAGCACCACAACAGGAGAGGAACAGAAAAGACATTGCTCATAGAAAACAAGTAACAAAATGGCAGGAGTTGATCTTGTATGCTGTTCCAAATCATAGGACCTTGTGTAGGGTTCCTGGAGAGCAACTGGTGGTTTGAACTGCCGAACTTGTGATTTGCTGCCTAGTTCTTATCACACGGTGCCACATCTTATTAAATGTCTATGACTAAACACTGAAATCAAAAGACAGAAATTGTCATATTCAATAAGAAAACATAATCCAACTATACACTGTGTATAACAGACACATGGCACACTATAAATTCTAAGACACACATACACGTGAAATACTTCAGAGGAATGTAAAGAAAGTAAAAGAATGGAAAAAAATGTACCATGTGAACAGTAAATGAGAGAGAGCTGGAGTGGCTAAATAATACCAGATATAATAGACATTAAGGAGCTCTGGTAGCATGGAAGAAAGATGTTTACCTATGTTTTATTGACTACCAGCTGTTGCATGGAAGAAAGATGAAGCTTTCTGCTCCCATAAAGATTTACAACCTGGGAAACCCTGTGTAGGGTCACTATGAGTCGGAACTGACTCCACAGCACATAATCACCATCACTACCATAATAAACTTTAAAACAGAAATTGTTATTAGAAACAAATAAGGACATTTTGTAATGATAGTAAGTTCAATCTATTAAGCAGTTATAACACCTACAAATGTATATGCACTTAATTACATGAACAAAAAAGAAGCAGAGTAGAAGGGATAAACAGACAATTTAACAACAACAATTTAAAATTTAAATACTCCACTTTCAACAATGCATAGAACAACTAGTGAAAAAATTAAAAGAAAAAGAGTTGATCAACACTAGAAAACAACTATGCTAAAAAGACATCCATCAAACATTCCACCCAACAATTGCAGAATACACATCTTCTCAAGTTTATGTGGAACATCCCCTGGGCTACACTGTATGGTAGGCAATCAAACAAGTCTCAATAAACTTACAAAAATTGAAATCATGACTAGTATGTTCTCTGACCATATGAAATGAAATTAGAAATCAGTAGCTGAAGGAAAATTTACAAATTTATGAAAGATGAAAAAAAAAAAGCTTGTAGATACTCCATGAGTCAAGAAAAAAAAAAAATAATAATTAGAAAATACTTTCAAATGAATGAAAATGAAAAAGATTACATGTCAAAACTTAATTAGCTAACCCAGTGCTTAGGGGAAACTTATAGATATGGATATTTATATTTAAAGAAGATATCAAATCAATTAAATATCTTAAGAAATTAGAAAAATAAGAGCAAACTAAGTATAAAAGAAGCAAATAATAAATGTTGTTGTCAGGTGCCATTGAGTCGGCAACCACTCATAGCAACCCATGCACAGCAGAACGAAACAATGTCAGATCCTGGGCGAACCTCATTATTGTCGCCACATTTGACACCATCAATGATGGTACCTGGCCAATCCATCTCGTTGGGGGTCTTCCTCTTTTTCTCTGACCCTCCGTCTTACCCAGCATGACATCCTTCTCCAGTGACTGTTCCCTCCTGACAATATGTCCAAAGTATGAGAGATGAAGTTGAGCCATCCTGGCCTCCAAGGAGCACTCTGGCTGCACTTCTTCCAAAACAGATCTATTGGTTCTTTTGGCAGCCCATGGCACTTTCAGTATTCTCCTCCAACACCACAATTCAAAGGCATCAATTCTTCTACGAACTTCCTTATTCACTATCCAGCTTTTGCATCCATATGAGGTTATTGAAAATACCATGGCTTGGGTCAGGTGCACCTTAGTCCTCAAGGTGACATCTTTGCTCTTCAACACTTTAAAATGTTCCTGTGCAGCAGATTTGCCCAATGCAATACGTCGTCTGATCTCTTGACTGCTACTTCTGCGAATGTTGATAGTTGATCCAAGAAGAATGAAGTCCTTGACAACTTTAATCTTTTCTCCATTGATAAGAATGTTGTTTATTGGTCCAGTGGTGAGGATTTTTGTTTTCTTGACATTGAGATGCAATCCATATTGAAGGCTGTGTTCTTTGATCTTCATCAGTAAATGTTTCAAGTCCTCTTCACTTTCAGCAAGCAAGGTTGTATCATCTGCATATCGCAGGTTGTTAATCAGTCTTCCTCCAATCCTGACACCATGTTTTTCTTCATAGAACCCAGCTTCTCGTAATATTTGCTCAGCATACAGGTTGAATAAGTATGGTGAAAGAACACAACCTTGTCACACAACTGTCCCAATTTTAAAACATTTAGTGTTCCCATGCTCTGTTTGAACAACTGCTTCTTGGTCCAGGTACAGATTTCTCAAGCGTACAATTAAGTGTTCTGGAATACTCATACTTCTCAATGTTGTCCATAGCTTGTCATGATTCATGATCCACAAAATGGAAAGCCTTTGAGTAGTCAATAAAGCATAGGTAAACATCTTTCTGATATTCTCAGCCAAGATCCATCGGACATCAGTAATGATATCTTTCTTTCCACGGCCTCTTCTGAATCCAACTAGAACCTCTGGAAGTTCTCTGTCAATGTATGATTGTAGCCATTTCTGTATTACCTTTAGCAAAACTTTACTCGCTTGAGATATCAAAGAGATTGTCCGATGATTTCCGCATTCCATTGGGTCAGCTCTCTTTGGAATGGGCACAAATATGGATCTCTTCCAATCTATCCCACTTTTAACATGTGCTACCAGTGGTTCAAATTCACTATCCACTCCTCAAAAACCCTATACAGAGTCTCTATAAGTCAGAACCTACTTAATGGTACTTAACAACAACAACAACCATCTGATATAAGTCTAAATAACAGTGTGAATCAGAGGACCCTCCAGACATTGTGTCCCACTAATTGTATAAAGGAGTCCTGGTGTGGTGCTATAGGATAAGCATCAGGCTGTTAACTGCAAGGTTGGTGATTCAAAGCCACAAGCTGCTCCTTAGAAATCCTATACAGGGTTTCTATGACTCATTAGCAATTAACAGCAACAACAATTGCATTCATATTACCTCCCCCAATTTTTAAATAAATTTTATTCAAAATTTCTTCCACTACTGAGAATACAGTTTCAAGAAAAAATTCAAAGCGGAAAATAATTTGGTCTTGAAAAAAGGAGAGAAACCTTTAGCTGAATTTACCAAGGGGGGGGGGGAGAATGAAGGAATGAAGACGATTCAAATGAAGAAGGGAGATCACCATCAACCTTAAGAAAACAAAAATTTATAAGGGATTATTATAACCATCTGGATTAAATGTCCAAATTTCTAGAAAGGCATAAACCACTGAAATTAAGGAATAAATTTTAAAATCTGAACACACCTATAACAAATTGTTTTTGTTGTTAAGTGCTTTTGAGTTAGTTCTGACCCATAAGCCTGAACAGGGTTTCTGAGGAGCATTTGGTGAGCTTGAACCACCAACCTTGTGGTTCAAACTGACTTTGCAGTCTAGCACATTAACCCACAGCACCACACCAGCATTTAAAAATCAAATTCCGTCTTCGCATCAAGCAAAAAAAAAAAAAGCTTAAAAAAAAAATTCTTCACAAGCTCTTCCCAAAAACAGACAAGAAAGGAATATTTCCCAGTTCCTTATATGAGGTCATTGTTAAAACCAGACAAACATCACAAGAAAAATATAGACAAAGATTTTTTATGACTATAGACACAAAATTCCTCAAGATACTAGCATATCCAATGCAGTAACATATAAGAAAAATAACACTAAATGACCAAGTGGGCTTTATCCCAGAAATACAAGTTTAGATCAACACACCAAAATCCATCAATGAAATACATCATTTAATAAAGATATATTACATAGAATAAATGATAAAAACATCATATGTTTATTTCAGTGGACACACAAAAGCATCTGAAACAATTTCATATTCTTTCATGATAAAAACATTCAACATCAAAAGCATAAGCAAAATAATAATAATAATAATAATAATTTAATTTAAATTAAATTTAAAACTTTTTTGAATCAAAGGACACAGTCAACAAAGTAGAAAGTCAAATTACAGAATGGGACAAAATATTTGCAAATAATATATTAAGAAAGGATCTTGTACCTGTTACACATCAAGAAGTAGCATAGGTCAACATTAAAGAGACAAACACCAAAAAGAAACATCTTAAACATAATTAATAGCATCTAGAAAAAACAACAGCTAAAATTATACTTAATGGTGAAAGGCTAGGAAGATTTTCATCTAAAATCAGGAACAATCTTGCCAATTCTACTCAACATGATAGTGCAGGTTCTAGCCAGGGCAATTAGGCAATAAACATAAGTAAAAGTCATTCATATTAGAATGGAAGAAATGAAGTTTTCTTTATTTGTTCATTATATAATCTTGCATATTGAAAATCCCAAGAATGTTGCAAGGTTGTAGAATCAAGACCAATATAGGAAAATAAAATCAATTTGTATACATTGTTGTTGTTCACTGCTGTTGAGTAGGTTCTGATTCATATCAACCCTATATAGGGTCTCTAAGAAGCATCTGGTGATCTTGAATCACCAACCTTGTGGATCAAACTGACTTTGCAGTCCAGCTCATTAATCCACAGTGCCACACCAGGACTCAATGTCATGCTAGCAATGCACAATTAAAGAATTACACTAGGAAAAGAAATCTACAAAACCATTAACAAAGAATAAATAGTTGGGATTAAATTTAATACAATAAGTGAGAGATTTGTATACTGAAACATAAAATATTGTTGAAAGAAATTAAGGAAGATAAAAATAAATGCAAATTTTGCATTACTAGTCAAATTGATCTATAGATTCATCACATAAATCAATATGTTTTTATATCAATTATGTTTTTTGCAGAAATTGTTGAGCTAATCCTAAAATTCATTTGGAACTGCAAGAGACGCCAAATAACCAAAATAATCTTGGGAAAAAACAACACTGGAGGACCCACATTTCCAGATTTCAAAATTCACTGCAAATATATAGTAATCAAGACTGTGTGGTACAGGTGTTGTTGTTGTTGGGTGTCATCAAGTCAGTACCTACTCATAGCAGCCTTATGCACAGCAGAATGAAACACTGCCCGATCTTGGGCCAACTTCACTATCATTGCCACACTTGACGTCATTGATGCTGCCACTTTGCCAATCCATCTCACTGGCAGTCTTCCTCTTTTTCTCTGACCCTCTACCCTACCAAACATGATATCCTTCTCCAGCGACTGGTCCCTCCTGACAATATGTCTAAAGTATGAGAGACAAAGTTTAGCCATCCTGGCCTCCAAGGAGCATTCTGGCTTCACTTCTTCCAAAACAGATCTCTTGGTTCTTTTGGCAGCCCATGGCATTTTCAATATTCTCCTCCAACACCATAACTCAAAAGCATCAATTCTTCTACAGTCTCCCTTATTCACTGTACAATTTTCACATGCATATGAGGTTGTTGAAAACACCATGGCTTGGGTCAGGCTCACCTTAGTCCTCAAGATGACACCTCTGCTCTTCAAAACTTTAAACAGGTCTTATTCAGCAGATTTGCTGAATGCAATACATAGTTTGATTTCTTGACTGCTACTTCCATGAGTGTTGATAATTGATCCAAGAAGAATGAAGTCCTTGGAAACTTCTATTTTCTCTCCATTGATAAGAACGCTGTTTATTGGTCCAGTGGTGAGAATTTTTGTTTTCTTTACATTAAGATGCAATCCATACTGAAGGCTGTGCTCTTTGATCTTCATCAGTAAATATTTTAAGTCTTCTTCACTTTCAGCAAGCAAGGTTGTATCATCTGCATACTGCAGGTTGTTAATGAATCTTCCTCCAATCCTGATGCCATGTTTTTCTTCATACAACCCAGCTTCTTGGATTATTTGCTCATCATACAGGTTGAATAAGTATGGTGAAAGAATACAACCCTGTCGCACACCTTTCTTAATTTCAAACCATTCAATGTTCCCATGCTCTGTTTGAACAACTGCCTCTTGGTTCATGTACAGATTTCTCATGAGCACAATTAAGTGTTCAGGAATATTCTTCACAATGTTGTCCATAGCTTGTCATGATCCACACAATCAAAAGCCTTTATGTAGTCAATAAAGCACAGATAAAAATCTTTTTGGTTTTCTCTGCTGTCAGCCAAGATTTATCAGACATCAGCAATGATATGCCTTGTTCCATGGCCTCTTCTGAATCCAGCTTGAACCTCTGGAAGTTCTCTGTCAATGTATGATTGTAGCTATTTCTGTATTACTTTTAGTAAAACTTTACATGCTTGGGATATCAAAGATATTGTCTGATGATATGTGCATTCAGTTGTGTCACCTGTCTTTGGAATGGGCACAAATATGGATCTCTTTCAATCAGTCAGCCAGATAGTTGTGTTCCAAATTCCTTTGCATAGATGAGTGAGTGCCTCCTGTGCTGCCTCACTTTCTTGAAAGATTTCAATTTTTATTCCATCAATTCTTGGTGCCTTGTTCTTTGCCAATTCCTTCAATGCACTTTCGACTTCTTCCTTCAGTATCATTGGCTCTGGATCATATGCTACCTCTTGAAATGGTTGAACATCAACAACTTCTTTTTGGTAGAGTTACTCTGTGTATCCCTTCCATCTCCTTTTGATGCTTTCTGCATCATTTAATAATTTTCCCAGCAAATCCTTCAATAATGAAAGTCGAGGCTTGAATTTTTTCTTCAGTTCCCCCAGCTTGAGAAATGCTGAGTGTGTTCTTCCTTTTTGGGTTTCTGACTCCAGAGCTTTGTGCATTTTGTTGTAATATTTTTCTTTATCTTCTTGAGCTGATCTTTGAAATTTTCTGTTTAGCTCTTGTACCTCCTCATTTCTTCCATTTGCTTTAGCATCTCTACTCTACAGAGCAAATTTCAGTGTCTGTTCTGACATCCTTTTTTGAACTTTTCATTCTTTCTTGTCTTCTTAATGACTTTTTGCTTTCTACTTGTATAATGTTCTTGATGTCATTCTACCACTCTTCTGGCCTTTGGTCTTTAGTGTTTAATGTCTCAAATCTGTTCTTCAGATGATCTCTAAATTCAGATGGCATTTATTCAAGGTCATATTTTGGCTCTTGTGGACTTGTTTTCATTTTCTTCAGCTTCAGTTTTAATTTACATACGATCAATTGATGGTGTGTTCCACAATCCGTCCCTGGTCTTGTTTTCACTGATGATATGGAGCTTTTCCATCGTCTCTTTTTGCAGATGTAGTCAATTTGATTTCTATGTATTCCATCTGGTGAGGTCCATGTGTATAGTCATCTCTTATGCTGTCTAAAGAAGGTATTTGAAATGAAGAAATCATTTATTTAGCACAATTTTATCACGAGCTCTCCAGCATCAGTTCTTTCACCAAAGCCATATTTTCCGACTACTGATCCTTCCTCTTTGTTCC
>NW_006408781.1:1712493-1788721 GCF_000296735.1 Chrysochloris asiatica
GTTTGATCAATTTCAGATTGAAGAAGTTGGTAGAATTCTTCTATTTCATCCTCACTGACTTTAGTGGTTAGTGCATAAATTTGAATAATAGTGGTGTTAACTGGTCTTCCCTGTAGGTGCATGGATATTATCCTATCAAACACAGTGTTGAACTTCATGACTGATCTGGATATGCTCTTTCTGACAATGAATACAACAACATTCCTCTTCAATTTGTCATTCCTGTCATAGTAAACCATGTTTATCAGTCTATCTATCATTGTAATAGAATTGGGAATCTAGAAATAAGCCCATATATTCATGGTCTATCAATTTTCAACAAGAATGTCAAGATAATTCAATAGGAAAAGAAGAGTCTCATCAATAAATGGTGCTTGAACATGTAGATATTCACATATACAAAAATTAACACAAAAGGTTAATTTTATATTTAAGAAATCTAATATAGATATAAAATCTAAAACGATAGCAACATTCTTAGAAGAAGACACAACTGTAAAATCCATAACCTTGGATTGTCTTCTTTTTAAGTGTCATCGAGTCAGTTCCAACACATAGTGACCTAGTAAAGGGTTTCCAAGGAGCAGCTGGTGTGTTTGAACCACCGACCTTGTGGCTCAAACTGACCTTGAAGTCCAGTGTTTTGTCCTATAGTGCCACACCAGGACAGTGTATTTTTAGATATAACACCAATGCACAAGCCAAAAAAGAAAAAATATATATATATAATTTGGACATCATGAAAATAAAAACCTCTTTGCTTCAAAGGTCACAATCAACAAAGCAGAAAGCCAAACCATAGACTGGGAGAAAATATTTGCAAATCTTATCTTGCATAAGGGTCTTGTATCAATAATACCTAAAGAATTATTACAGCCCAACATTAAAGAGACAAACAACACAATTTTTAAGTGGGCAGAATATTTAAATAGTCATTTCTCCAAAGAAGATAAGTAAATAGTCAATATGCCAATATGCGTATGACAAAAGCTCAGCACGTTAGTCATTAGGGAAATGCAAATCAAAACCATAATTAGATTAATGTCACACCCACTTTGTTGTTGTTAGGTGCCACCAAGTAGCTTCTAGCACATAGTGACCCTATGTACAACAGAATGAAATACTACCTAGTCCTGAGCCCCTTGTTGCTGCCACTGTGTCAGTCCATCTCATGGAGGCCTTTCCATTATTCATTGACTTCCCTCCAGCATGGTATCCTTCTCCACAGTCTTGTCTTTCACGAAGACATGAAGGTATGTGAGCTGAAGTTTCACTATTATTATGTCTAAGGAGCATTATGACTGTACTTCTAAGAGAGACTTGTTTGTTCTTCTGGTACCCCATGATATATGTAATATTCATCACCAACATCATAATTCAAAGGCATCGATGCTTTTTCATGTGTCCTTATGCATTCTCCATCTATAATAAAAAAGACAATAATAAATATGAGAAGGATATGGTGATATTGGAACCTTCAGACATCGCTAGTGGGAATGTAAAATTGTGTAGCCATTTTGGAAAAGTGTCTCCCAAAAAACTAAACATAGAATTACCATATAAAAATAAGTATATCCCAAAGAGAACTAAAGGAGCTCTGGTAGCACAGTGATTACAAATTGGGCTGCTAACCTCAGGGTCAGCAGTTCAAAACTACCAGCTGTTCCATAGGAGAAAGCTGAGGCTTTCTGATCCCATAAAGATTCACAATAGAAAAACACTGGTGTGCATATATCTACTCATCACTATTCACAATAGAAAAAAAATTAAAGACAGACTAAGTGCCCATCCATGGAAGAATGGATAAACAAACTTTGGTACATTCACACAATGGAATATTATGCTGCCTCGATGAATAACAAGGAAGCTGCAGGCTACGGCATAACATGGATAAACTTTGAGGATGTTATGCTGAGTGAAATTAGTCAAAGGACAAATATTGTATAAAATCATTAATGTAAAAGCTTAAGAAAATATACCCATACTAAAAGGAAAAAAAAAATTATTTGTTGGTTACCAGGGATGGGAGGAAGGAGATGGTAGAGCACAGGGTAGGGGATAGACACATCATAGTTCAAGTGTTGAGGAGGGCAATACACAAGAAAGGGGAAGAGGATGGAAGAACAAGGTAGATAGGGGAACACTTAGGCAGGTTTGCATGGGTTAAATGGGACAGAGGTAAATAATGATGTATGCTCAACTTGAAACAACAGGGCTTTGTGATGCAGTGAGTGAGGCATAGTCGGAATGGGTAAAAGAAGGGAAATAATGTTTAGATGCTTGACCATCTTATGAATATTGGTTTCCCTTGCCTACTATTGTAAAATAAACACTTGAGTGAGATAGAAAGGAACATCCAGAAATATGAGTATAGAAATCTTGTAAGCCCATCTACAGCCTATACCTGATTTGCAAACCTAAAAGGAGTGCTAGAACCTGCCCAGTGAAGTAGGCTTCTTGTGGAGGCTTTGTAGTGCATAAGACCTTCAGGTGGAATCCTGATCCCCATCCAGAACCTTTTGATATGAAACGTTTCCACTTGAAAGGACAAACAGACCAGCTTAGAACAGTTAGAGGAAGAGAAGATCCTTCTTGAAAGAAAGACCAGAAGGAAAATTCCAAAACAAAAATGGCAGTCTGATTGGCTACTACAATAATAAGCAAGTTGTTTGCCACAGAGCTATCAAGGCAAACAATCAAGTCCCTTCAGGATAAAACCCCTTCCAAGAGTGAAACTCAGAGGGAATACACAAGCAAGCATGTAAACTTCCTGGTGACCATGTTGGTCTACTCGTGAGTGGAAGTTGGGGAAAAGCAGCAAACTCAAATATGGGCTGAGTTTGACCATGTTCCATAGACTCCCGTCAAGCTGGATATGAGAGAGAGAAGAGGAAGGGCGGTTTGGTCTGAACTATGGTGAGACATGGGGATTCCTAAGCCGATGGATAAGGATATAGCCACAAAGGGCTACAGCTGAGAGTGAAACATCTAGCTTATATGAAATGAGAGAAGATGCACAAAACACCCAATCTTGCAGATAGTACCCAGCTTTGATGGCTGAATGATCAGAACTTGACTGGTAGTGGATATGTGCCATGGACTTAGTTCCTACTCATAGCGACCCTGTACCGGGTTTCCAAGGCTGTAAATCTTTATGGGAGCAGAAAGCCTCATCTTTACCCCACAGAATAGCTGGTAGTTTTGAACTACTGACCTTGTGGCTTGCAGCCTGATTTGTAACCACTATGCTACCAGAGGAAGATAAAAATATTTTATAAAGTAATCAAGTGTAAATTGCTACAATTTGATGAACTTGACCTATACTTATGGATGTAGTAGCACAAAATATCAACTGGGAAGGAAGGAGTCTTCACATCAAGGCTCATTCCCATCTCCTCTGTACAGAGGGTTGATAGGGATGGGCAACTTAGACATTGGCTACCTAAAATTGGTGTGTGTGTGGGGGGGGAGCTATAAAGGCATGAAGTGACTGGCTTACAAGTTGTCAAAAGGGAGTTTAGTTTCAGAGTGTGCAGGGGAAGGTAGAATTCCCACGGAATAGTTTTTATCCTGTCTAGATAGGTCTGGTGAAAGGAGATGGGCTTAAGAGTCTTGTGATTCAATAGTGAGTAATCGTTATCATGATTAACTGTGATTGTCACAAATGTAAGGATAGAAGTTTTGTAACAAAAAGGGTGGAGTAGTTAATCTTACAGTCCAGGAACAGAGGACCCTCGGACCATCAAGGGAGAAGAACATGAGTGGAATGCAGGACTATATCCAGAGAAGCAATGACACCAGATATGGAGGCAGAGATGAGAACATGGAGAGAGCAGCTGAGGACTCTAGACTCATGGAAAGAGAAAGGCTATGTGCTGGCAGCTAGGAGGCAGGCTTGCAGAAGGTGCCCTTTGGTTGTTTAAATGATTATATATTCCTGAGTGTTTTTGTGTACATCGAAACAAAACAAAACAAAACAACCCAAAAAAACCAAAACCAAAGATGAAATAGAAGCAAATACAGATGAATGATGATGCATGGAGAGAGTTGTAATCATAGCAATGAAATGATGAGTGTAAAGCCGATATTCTCCCATGCAAATTATCATTCAATTTACAATAAAAACTTAAAAATGAAAAAAAAAGACTCCAAGTGGGATTTTGATGAAAACTGTATTGAACCTAAAATTAATTTGGGGAAATAGGTGAAATTATCCAACAGTGTGAAATTTGCCTCAAATTTTTTATCTTAAAGTAATGTTTTATAGCTAAATTCATAGTTTCTATGCATTTTTCAAACTTATTTCTATAGTTTGTTTGCTTTTTTTTTGTTTGTTTGTTTTGTTTTCCTTTCTTTCTCTATTGTTAAAAAATCCTTTCCTTCTTTACAGTTATCTGGTTTGGGAAATGTTGTAAATTTTGTATTCAGACATCATAAAGCACTTACAATTAGAGTCTGAAATCTAAATTTATTTGAGTTGAAGAAGATATTGGCCAGAAGTCAGAGCACTAACAAACATCTTGAACTTTGACATAAGTTTAGATGCCATATTAAATACTTTAGAAAGTGCAGTGGCTCTATAGGATAAACAATTACTGCAAAACTCAAGGCCTGCAGTTCAAGCCCACCAGACACCCTGTGGGAGAAAAATGAGACTTTCTGCCTTGGATCCAAAGATGAGCCTTAGATACCATATTCATGGGTCCTATTGAGTCAGAGTTAATTCTAGAAGGCAGTTAACAAGAGCCATATTGAGTACTTTACACACTTTTTATAGTTGAACTGCTAAAGTACTGGGGAAAGAGTGTGGCTTTGTCTTTGTACAGAATGTATTTGAAAGTGGATTTAAGCCATTTTCCTAGCCAGCCCAGGGACGGGAAGTCTATCTTGGACTTGGGTGTTGTTAGGTGCCATTGAGTTAGTTCCAACTCATAGCTACTCTTTGTACAATAGAACAAACCACTGCCTGATTCTTCACCGTCCTCACAATTGTTATGATTGAGCCTAATTCTGCTGCCACTGTGTCAATCCACCTCATTTGGGGTTATCCTCTGTTTCACTGACCCTTCACTTTACCAATCATGATGTCCTTATCCAGAAACTGATTCTTCCTGAGAACATTTCTGAAGTGTGAGAGATGAAGGGTTGTAAGCATTCTGGGTGCATTTCTTGCAAGAGAGATTTGCTTGTTCTTCTGGTACTCTCAGTATTCTTTGCTAACCCCATAAGTCCAGTGCACCGATTCTTCTGCGGTTCAGCTTTTGCATGCATATGAGGTGGCTTGGATTAGGCACATCTTAGTGTTCAAGCCAATACCTTTGCTCTTTAACATTTTAAAGAGGTCTTTTGCAGCAGATTTGTCTAATGTAATGTGCCATTTGCTTTCTCGACTGCTGCTTCTATGAGCATTGATTGTGCATCCAAGTAAAATGAAATCTTTGACAATGTCATTCTTTTCAATGTTTATCATGATATACTTATTGATCCAATTGTAAAGATATTCATTTTCTTTATAATGAGGTATTCCATACTGAAGGATCTTCATCAGGAAGTACTGCAGGTCCTCTTTGCTTCCATCAAGCAAGGTTGTGTCACCTGTATATGGCAGGTTGTTAATTTGTCTTCCTTCAATTATGATGCCACATTCTTCTTCATATAGTTCAGCTTCTCTGATTAAGTATGGTGAAAGTATAATACCTGGATACACACTTTTCCTGATTTTAAACTATTCATTATTCCCTTGTTCTGTTCTAACAATTGCTTCTTGGTCTATGCACAGATTCCTCAGAAGCACAACTAAGTGAAGAATTTCCATTCTTCACAATGTCTTCCACAGTTTGTTATGATCTACACAGCCAAATGCCTTTGCATAGTCAGTAAGGCTCAAGTAAACATCTTTCTGGTATTTTCTGCTTTGAGCCAAGATCTACCTGATGCCAGCAATGACATATTTCATTCCATGTCCTCTTCTGAACCTGGGTTGAAATTCCGGCAGTTCCCTGTTGATATACTGCTGCAACCATTTTAAAATTGTCTTCAGCAACATTTTATTTTCATGTGATATTAATGATACTGTTTCATGACTTCCACATTCCATTGGGCCACCTTTCTTTGTAATGGGCACAAATATGGATGTCTTTGAATTGGTCAGCCATGTAGCTATCTTCCAAATTTCTTATCACAGATAAGTGAAAGCCTCCAGTTCTGTATGAGTTTGGTAAAGAATTTCAGTTGGTATTCTGTCAATTCCTGAAGCCTTATTTTCTCCAATGCCTTCAGTGCAGCTTGGGCTTCTTCCTTTAGGACTATCAGTTCTTGATCTTGTGCTACCTCTTGAAAGGGCTAAACATCGACCAATAAAAATAATTTTACCAAAAATTGGTACAGTGACTCTGTGTATTCCTTTCAACTACCTTTGATGCCTCCTGCATCATTCAATATTTTTACCATATAACCAAACCAAACCCATTGCCAAGTCAATTCCTACACATAAAGACCCTATGTAGGGTTTTTGAGGCTGCTATAGATTTTGTAGCATAGTGTTTACAAACTGGGCTGCTAACCTTAGGGTCAGTAGTTAGAAACTACCAGCTGTTCCATGGGAGAAAGATGAGGCTTTCTGCTCCTGTAAAGATTTACAGCCTCAGAAACCCTGTATAGGGTTGCTATGAGTCGGAACTGACTCCACAGCACATAACAACAACAACAGCTTTACAGGAGCAGAAAGCCTTCTCTTTCTTCTGCGGAGCAGCTGGTGGGTTGGAACTGCTGACCTTGTGGTTAGCAACCCAACTCATAATCCACTATACCACTGTTGTTGTTGTTGTTGTTTTTTTGTGCCATGGAGTCGGTTCCGACTCATAGCTACCCTGTATAGGGTTCCCAAGGAGTAACTGGTGTGTTTGAACTGTCAATCTTGTGGTTAGCAATCCAGTGTTTTCTCCTACAGCGCACAAGAGGACTTCTATTTTGCCCATGTTGTTGTTGCTGTTGTTAAGTGCCATAGAGTTGGTTCCAACTCATAGTGACTCTGTATAGTGTTTCTGAGGAGCAGCTTCTGGGTTTGAACCACTGGCTTTAAGGTTACCAGTCCTGTGCTTATCCTACAGCAGCACACCAGGATTCTATTTTGCTCATAGAATCCTTCAATATTGCAACTTTGAAATTTTGCTTCAGTTCTTGGAGTTTGAGGAATGCTAACCTGTTTTTCCTTTTTGCTTTTCTGACTCCAGGTCTTTGCACATTTCATAATAATACTTAAGTTGTCTTCTTGAGCTGCCCTTTGAAAATTTCTATTCAGCTCTTCTACTTCATCATTAAAACATATGAGAGTACATCAAGAAGTTTGTTGAAAAGTGGAAATAAAAGATAATGAAAATGTTCCTCAAACTTTGTGAAGCCCCCTCATACATATGTGTGGTGCTGTGGGTTAATGCACCAGACTGCAAAGCCATTTGAACTGCAAGGTCTGAGGTTCAAACTCACCAGCTGCTCCTTGGAAACCCTATAAAGGGTTGCTGTGAGTCGGAATCAACTCAACAGCACTTAACAACAACATAACATACATGTGTATATCCTACTCTTTGACATGACTTTTAAAGAATAGAGACTTGGCAGGAAGAATTGAGTTTTTAATTTAATAAAAAATTAAATCCAAAATATTTTTTAAAGAGGTATTAACAACTGTTTGGTTATAAATGGCCTCTGAAACTGCATGATATATAATTTTTTTAAATCAGGTTTCTTGGGTTATAATTTAAATACAGTAAAATTCATTCTTTTCAGGTGCACAGTTCTATAAATTTTAGCAAACAGACACAGCACAATCAAGAAGGAGAATATTTCTAATACCCCAAGAGACATTCCTGTGTCTTTTTGTTGTTAATACCCTCTCCCACCCAAGCTATAGGAAACCTTGAATTTATTTCCCGTTCCTTTTTTTTCTACATAAGATTTTCATTTCTGAAGCTTCCAACTGGAATCAACACTGGCCACAAGAAACTAGCACGAAATCTTTTGCTGTTCGTTCAAAAACTATCTTTTCTTTTCTGGCAACCAATAGATGTAAGCAAACTTTAAGGCCAGCACCAGACACAGCTAAAGTCTTGCCCTGGAACTTGACCTGGCTTCAGCTGGCCTGACATGTTCATACAAGTTTGAGAAAGTAGACGGCCCAGTGGTGGTCCTCATGGTATGGAACACAAGATTCATGCCTTCACTTCTTTTGTTTAGTCCTCTTTTCCATTTTGGAAATGTGAATGTGTATGTGCACACACATTGCAAAGTCCTGGTGTGGCACTGCAGGATAATGTGCTGGACCATAGGTCAGTTTAAATTGCAAGGTCAGGAGTTCAGACCCACCAACTGCTTCTCTGAAACCCTTTACAGGGTTGCTGTGGGTCAGAACTGACTCTAGGGCACTTAACAACAACAGTGTATATAAAATACTGGAGAGTGGATGAGCCAGCACGTTCTGAGAAGTAATCCTCGTTGAGCCTCTTCTCTCCATCATCTGCTGACCAGCAGGAACTGCTGTTCTGATGAGAGTGGGAAATTCTAGAATGTAATATCAGGTTACTCAGTAATCAATGTAAGCATGGTCTTACTTGTGCTTACTTTTAATCTTTAGAGAACAATTTCATATCAAAGATGTGTTAGAAGACGTGTGAAACTGTTCTTTACAGATTAGTAAGCAAACACAAGTAAGACCATGCTTGTTGGGCAATCCAATACTGCCTCTTACACTTTGGTATACAGGCTTCACAGTCTATCCTAGTTCACTTAACTATCATTGTAAATACACTTACCTGTGGTTTTACATTGCCCCTTTGTAGAGTTGCCTATGAATACAGGGCATTGTTGCTGTTGTTGTTAAGTGACACCTAGTCAATTCTGACTCATAATGACCCTGTATAGGGTTGCCAAGGAGCAGCTGGTGAGTTTGAACTACCAACCTTGCCGTTCAAACCAACCTTGTTGTCTAGTGCACTTTCCCATAGCACTACACCAGGACACAAAAGGGGATAAATTGCCTAACTCAATCTACACTTAAGACCTAATACATATATACTACAGAACTCTGGAGTCCTAGTGTGCCACTGTGGACTAATGCACTGGACTGCAAAGTCAGTTTAAATGCCAAGGTTGGTGGTTCAAGCTCACCAGCTGCTTCTCAGAAACACTATACAGTATCACTATGAGTTGGAATCAACTTGACAGCACTTAACAACAGCAACACTGAGGTTTGGACTGTCCTGGAATGGAAAAGTGAGGTGCAAAAATGATGGTGGGCATAGTTTGGGTACTGGGGAGTGCAATACACAAGAAGGGGGAGGGAGTGGAAAAAGGTAGATAGAGAAACACTGAGACAGGTTTGTATGGGCTAAATGGGACAGAAGTAAATAATGATGCATGCCCAACCTTGGAACAACAGGCTTTATGATACAGGGATCAAGGCATAGTCTGAAGAGGAGGAATAATACTAACATGCTTGACTATCTTATGAATATTGGTTTCTATTGTAAAATAGAGTGGGATAGAAAGGAATGTGAGGGAACATGATTGCAGAAAGCTTGTAAGCCCATCTTCAGCCTATAACTAACTGATTGGAATACCTAAAGGGGGTTCTAGAACTTGTCCACTGAAATAGGCCTCTTGTGGAGCCTTTGCAGTGTATAGGACCTTAGGTAGAATCCTGAAACCCATCCAGAATCTTCTGAGGTGGGACAGTCCCACTAGAAAGTACAAGCAGACCAGCCTGGAACAGACAGAGTGACAGAAGATATATTTTCAAAGAAAGATCATCAGGAAAAATCCAAAATAAAAATGGCAGAATGATTGGCTACTAAGGAACAAGCAAGTTGTTCACCAGGAAGCCATCAAGGCAAGCAATCAAGTCACTTCAGAACAAATCCCCCTTTAAGACTGAAACTCAAAGGGAACACATGAGCAGTCATGTAAGCTGACTGGTGACCACATTGGTCTAATGGTGAGTGGAAGAGGGGGAAAGGCAACAATGAAGAAATAGACTAAGTTCAACCACATTCCATAGATTACCGTTGACCTGGAGATAAGAAAGAGAAGAGGAAGGGATGATTGGCCCAAAGTGTGGTGATTGCTGGGAACACTGAGACCATGGACAAGGACATAGCCACAGAGGGCTAGAGCTGAGAGTGAAGCATCCAGTTGATATGAAGTGAGGAGAGACACACAAGAACACTCAAAGTTGTAGATAGTACCCATTTGACCTAGACTTGATAATCAGAACTTGATTAGGGGAAGATTTAAAAAAAAAAAAAAAATTTTTTTTCGACAAAGGAAATGAGGGTAAATTGCTACAATTTGATGAACTTTACTTATACTCATGGAGGTAGTAACTCAAAATACCAACAGAGAGGGAAGAAGTCTTCACATCAAGCATCAATGCTATCCCCTCTGTATACAGGGTAGATAGGGAAGGGCAACTTAGACATTGGCTACCTAAAATGAGGGAGCAATAAAGGCAATAAAGCAATAAAGGTAACTATCTTACAAGGTTTCAACTTTAGTTTTAAGAGTATGTAGGAGAAGAAAGCGTCCCCACTGAATAGTTTTCATCCTGTCGAGATGTTGTTGTTAGGTGCAATTGAGTCGGTACTGACTCATAGTGACACAACAGAATGAAACACTGACTGGTCCTGGGTCAACCTCACAACTGTTGCCACACTTGAGCCCATTGGTGCTGTCACTTTGCCAATCCATCTCACTGAGGTCTTCCTCTTTTTCTCTGACCTTTCACCCTATCAAACATGATATCCTTCTCAAGCGACTGGTCCCTCCTGACAATATGTCCAAAATATGAGTGATGACGTTTGGCCATCCTGGCCTCTAAGGAGCACTCTGGCTGCACTTCTTCCAATCCAGATCTGTGTGTTCTTTTGGCAGTCCATGACACTTTCAATATTTTCCTCCAACACCATTACTCAAAAGCATCAATTCTTCTATAGTCTTCCTTATTCAGTGTCCAGCTTTCACATGCATATGAGGTTATTAAAAATACCATGGCTTGGGTCATGGTAAAAAGAGATGGGGATAAGATTCTGAGGATTCAATAGTAATTGTTATCATGACTAGTTGCAACTGTCACAATTGTAAAGGTAGAAGTTTTGTAACAAAAATTAGGGAGTAGTTAATCTTATGGTTCAAAAACAGAGGACCCTAGGACCATCAAGGGAGAAGAGCACAAACGGTATGTGGGACCTTATCCAGAGAAGCAGTGACACCAGAGATGGAGGCAGAGATGGAAACATGGAGAGAGGGAGCAGCTGAGGACTCTAGATTCATAGAAAAAGAGGGACTGAGAGCTGGCAGCCAGGAGGCAGGCTTGCAAAACGTGCCCCTTGGTAGTTTAAATTATTATATATGCCTGAGTTTAAAAAAAAAAAAAAAGAGCTAAAATGAATAGAGAGAAATACTGTTAACTGATGGTACATGGAGGGGATTATAATCATTGTAATGAAACAGAAACAAAGTATATAATTTGTTGAATGCAAAACTGATGATCTGTCCTGAAAACTTTCACTCAATTCACAATAAAAACATTAAAAAAAAAAAAATTATGGTAGAACAGGACATTTGGCTAGACCGCTATGATTTGGATCCAACTTGACAGCAGTTAACAACAACAACAACAACAAATTCAAACCTGTGGGCCCCCACCTCTAAGACACAAGGTCTGGAGCTGACTTCTTAAGCCTACTTTATTCAAGCACCAAATATCTGAATTGTGTGGCACATACATCGTTGTTGGTGTTAGATGTCATTGGATTGGCCTTCAACTCACAGAAACCCCATGTACCATGTGCTTGGATCATTGAGATTTATAGGGTTTTCATTTTCACCAGGCCTTTCTTTCTGGTCCATCTGAGTCTGGCAGTTCCACTGAAACCTTCTCAGCATCATGGCAACTCTGAAGGCAGCACTGAGAAACAGTGGTGGTTGCATATGAAGTATACTAGCTTGGAATCAAACACAGTCTCTCACTTGGAAGATGAGAACTCTACCATGGAACCACCCATGCCCCCACACCGCACACAGAAACTGCCTTATTTATTTGGTTAGACTTCTTTTTTTCTTAATTTGCCTTGGTTATTTGCTTAAATATGTGGTAATTCATGCATTATATTTAGAGCAAGCCACTAAATGGTTAAGAATAAAAATGTACGAAAAAATGTTAAAGTGGAGAATCTTCTATCCACTGACTGAATTCTGTATTAAGAAAAGGTCCTTGTCACCCCAGGCAGCCCAGATAAACTTAAAGCCTGTGCCATCACATCTCCTGGTTTGAAAATCACTGACTTAAATGGTCTTTCACCACCTTTGCCCCTTTTCTGGCTGGCAGGGTCTACCAGCACCATATCAGTTTACCATGATTTTGTGGTCCAACCACAGGGATGGAATTGCAACTTCAGAAGACATAGTTGAAAATTTTCAGCTTTCTTTCAGGTACTTTGTTGTTGTTGTTGTTAAGTGCTGTTGAGTCTAATCCAACCCATAGCGACCCTATATAGAGTTTCCAAGGAGCAGCTGGTGAGCTTGAACCACCAATCAAGCAGTTCAAATGGTTTTGCAGTCTGGCACATTAACCCACAGCACTTTAGTGAGCCCTTACTTCATTTTTCATCATAGAAGATGATGGCCAAAGAAGGCTCTGCTTTATGGTATTATATGATACCAATGATGCCCTGTGCGTACTCTGTCATTTCCTCACTGTTTCCCATGTGTGAAGTGCCAACCTGAGGTTGCAACAGTTAACACAAGGGATAGACAAACAATTCTCCTTCCACAAGAGTGCGGCAGCCTCACAAGGCCTTATCTCTCAGCTTCCAGATTAGGGCATGCCCAAGTACAGAGTCACTAGGGGATGTGGCCTAGTTACTGCTGAGTGAGAAAAGTTGAATGTGACTTTTGCTTCACTGTGGCTGCCATCTCCCTGTCCGCTAAGCCCTCAGACCTCCCTCTATAAATATACAAGGGGGCTTCAAAAAGTTCATAGAAAATCTTCTCATTCCATTTTTCCACAAACTTTTTCTTTAAAACTTTTTATTGTGATTTGAGTGAAGGTTTACGGAGCAGATCACCAGTTTTACATTCAATGCCTCATTACATGATTGCAACCCTCTCCTTGTACCATCAGTTAATAGTATTTACCTCTATTTCCTTTAACTCTTGGACTCTTCCCTATGTCTCCTGATACCTTCATTTTTCCTCTGACAATCACCCTCTTGTATACTGCCTGCCCCACCACCAATGTTAGCATGTGCCTACCCTCTAGCCTGTGAATAATTCCCTCCCTCTTCCCCCATCCCATCCTCTACCACATGGTAACCATCACAGAAGATTTCATTTAGCAAGAAAATCTCTTCTTAACTTTTTACAAGGGTGGTGTCATACAATATTTGTCCTTTTGTGATTGACTAATTTTATTCAGTATAATGTCCTCCAGGTTCATTCATATTGTGAGTTGATTCCACAAACTTCTTTTCTTTTTTTAACTTTTTATTGTGAATTGAGTGAAGGTTTACAGAACATACCATCAGTTTCATATTCATCAAATCATACACTTTGCTACAATTACAATGATTGCAATCTCCTCCTGTTAAAACCATGTGGGAGCCACGTCTGACTTCCTCTGGCTTCACAAGGAGGAAAGAAGATCAACTCAAAACCAGCCCAAGAAAGATTCCTATGAAGTGTAGGTCAGATATGCCTTCACCCTACAACCTTCTTTACCCTATACTGACACCAACTATCCCTCCCACAGAACTGTCTGCTTCACATCTGGGTTCAACAATTCTTAGCAATGGCCACACAGAACTCATAACAATATTCATGATTATGGGGTTTATTAAGAAAGTGAACAGGGTACAATTCAAAATGAAAACCAACTCAGAATACAGCCATTTTCCAATCAGGAACTCTTCTTTTCTGTCATACTTCAGGCACTGCCCATGCTTGTCTCCAGCCTCTCAACCATGTGGCCCTGTGGCCCCAGTCCTGCTTGGGCAAAGTGTTATAAAGCTCTTTTAGTCAGTCTGTGACTGTCCGAAGGGCACATTCTGCAAGCTAGCTTCTTGCCTATAGGCACCTAGCTTTACTCAGTCCATGGGTCTACAGCCCACAGCTGCTATGTTTCTCTATGTCACATCTACTGCTGTTTCCATTGCTGCTGCTTTTTCAGGTAGAGATCTCATACTTCACTGATGCTTTTCCTTCATGATGGTCCTGGGATCTTCTGTGCCTGCTTCTGAGATGGCTCTTTAGCTAGATGACAAAATTAACCAATCACAGCCTTAGAGTCCTACACATCTTATTTGCATGGCTCCACACAATCACTTGGTGGGAGTTAAGAAGACATTGGATAGAAAAGCCATATTAAATAAATTCAAGGTACGACACCTGCATGTACCAACAGTCAACAGTATTTACCTCTATTCACGTTAACTATTGCAATCCTCCCTGTGTCTCCTGCTATCGTCACCTTTCCTCTGCAAACTTCCCCTTATAGTATATTACTTGTCCCATTACCATGTTAACACTCATCTACTCTTTAGTCCATGAATAAATTTCCTTCCTTCCTCAACTCATAGCCATTGTAGATGTTTCTCTTTTTGAAAACTGTCGAGACTGACCTCAACATAGTTGTGTTGTTCACAAGTGTTTGGTTCACGAGGAGGGGAGATCCAGCAGCGATAGTGATAGCAAAAGAATACACAGAAAGACAGAAAGAGGGAGACAAAGAGGCACCCTGAAACCAGGGTGGATGCATCACTGGTGGGCAGACTTGGGACTACAGGCATCGTGGCCTCTGCAGGCAGCAACTCACTGCCCTGCAATCTTTACTGCATGCCCTCCAACCTGTAATGCACACCTGGGCCAGCCTGCATCTCCGTCTTATTTAGGGGAGGAGCTTCACACCAAGCTGGGAGGGACTAAGACAAGGTACAGCTAACATCAGTAATTTTCCAGATATTCAGGTAACTTTACATCGTATGTCGCTGGTTCGAATCCCAACTTGGTTTCTCAGGCTGGTTCGAAAACCGCAACTTGGTTTCTCAGGCTTAATTAACATATCTATAGCCCCTGAGTTCAGTTGGGGCAAGGTGAAAGGGAAGGACAAAAGGCTTGGGTAGAGTCCCACTGTTTTGGCTTCCTGAGCCAGGTTTGCAGGAGGACACGAGATGCCCAGGTGAATGGGCGGCACCTGGAAAAGGATTAGGGAGGATGTTTTTTTTTTGTCTGTAGAACAAAGAACTGGGAAGTAGCTAAACTATTTTCAGTTAATCCTTTGGAGAAAGTCTTTACCCTTGAAACCTTTACAGTCTGGGCTTTTAGGAAAATATCACATTTATCTGTGGATATCAAGGGCTCCATGTATGAAATTAATAAATATAACTGAACACTAAGATGAAAAACAATTTGCTATTAACTGCCAAGTGGCTAGATCTGTTCCTCAGAGCCTGCGACCTGTAACACTCGGGCCTAGAGGGCCTCGAACTTCTGACCAGTTTTACACGGTCTGTAACAGAAAACCTTCTCAACTTTTTACAACATTGGTCTCATACAACATTTGTCCTTTTATGATTGAATAATTTCACTCAGCATAATGTCCTTCAGGTTCATCCATGTTGTGAGGGATTTCACAGATTCATTATTCTTCAATATATCATAGTATTCCATTGGCTATACATACCAAAGTTTGTTTAATCATTCTTCTGTTGGTGGGCATTTAGGCTGTCTCCATCTAGGCTGTCTCCATCATTTGTCTCTTATAGGAAATATATTGAAGCATCCTGTTTTCTTGTCCGTTTGGCTCTGTCTCTTGACTAGTGCATTTAATCTGTTTGCATTCACTGTAATTATCAATACATATTAATTGATTACTGCCATTTTGCTGGGGCTTTTTTTGTGTGTGTTACTGCTATTTTCTTTGTTCTCCATAATTTTTTGTGCACAGTTCATTTTGTTTGTGTGTTATTGTTTTTATTCTTGTTGTGTTAATGTTTACTCAAATTTTCTGATTTCCCTCTTTTATTATTTTTTTGTGAAGGCATATTTAATTTTCTTTGAGATTATTCTGTAACAAAACTATTAATTCTTCCCTATTTAAAGCAGTTTGTTTTATCTTGAAAGCTATGTGAACTCCAAGCCATTTGTAACTTTTGTATCTACACTATTCCCATTTTTCTGTATGGTTGTCTTAATTATAAATTAATATCTCTTATTTCCCATTTTCAGTCATGTAGGTTTCATTTACTTTAGGTACTTCAATATATGGATTCCTCCACTCATCTGTAAGTTTGTTGTATTGTGTTGGCCTATGTGTTTCTGTGATGCTGGAAGCTATGCCACCTATTTTAAATACCAGCAAGGTATACCCACAGAAGGCAGGTTTCAGCTGAGCTTCCAGACTAAGACAGACTAGGAAGAAGGAGAGGTGGATTACTTACAAATATTTAGCCACTGAAAACCTTATGAATAGCAGTGGAACTCTGTCAGCACCAGAATATTGAAACATGATGAATGACACAAGAATATTGTCAAATACGGTGATGGAAAATGAGCCACTCAGGTTGGAAGTAACTCAAAATATGACTGAGGAAGAGCTGCTTCCACAAAGTAGAGTTCACCATGATGACAAGAATGGAGTAAAGCTTTCAGGACCTTCGTTTACTGATAGGGTACAACTCAAAATGAAGAGAAACATCTGTAAACATACAATAATAATCAGAACATGGAATATATGAAGTATGAATCTAGGAAAATTGGAAGTTGTCAAAAATGAAATGGAATGCATACAGA
The DNA here is from genome assembly GCF_000296735.1 of Chrysochloris asiatica. Lineage (NCBI taxonomy): Eukaryota > Metazoa > Chordata > Mammalia > Afrosoricida > Chrysochloridae > Chrysochloris > Chrysochloris asiatica. Next base: position 1,729,333 of record NW_006408781.1, read on the forward strand.
AGGATTACTTAAGCATTAGTGAGCTGAAATGGACTGATAATGGCCATTTTGAATCTGACAACCACATGGTTTACTATGACAAGAATGACAAATTGGAGAGGAATGGTGTCACATATATCATCAAAAAGAACATTTCAAGATTTTGAAGCATAATAGTTGTCTGTGATAGGATAATATTTATATGCCTATAAGGAAAACCAGTTAATACCACTATTATTCAAATATACATACCAATCAATCACTAAAGCTAGTGATGATGAAATTGAAGAATTCTACCAACTTCTTCATCTTAAATTGATCAAACATGTAATCAGTATGCACTGATAATTACTGGTTACTTGAGTGTGAAAAATGGAAACAAAAAGGATCAGTAATTGGAAAATATTGTCTTGGTGATAGATATGATTCTGAAAATCCCATGACTGAATTTTTCAAGACTAATGACTTCTTCATTACAAATAATTTTTTAAACAACTTAAAAGATGACTATACACATGGACCACAGATGGAACATACAGAAATCAAATTGACTACATCTGTGGGAAGAGACAATGGAGAGGCTCCATATCATCAGCTAAAACAAGGCCAGGGGTACACTGTGGAATAGACCATCAATTGCCCATATGCAAGTTCAGGCTGAAGCTAAAGAAAATTAAAACAAATTCATGAGACCCAATTTGACCTTGAATGTATCTCAACTGAATTTAGAAATCATCTCAAGAACAGATATAATGCATTGTATACTGATGATTGAAGACCAGAAGACTTGTGGGATGATATCAAGAAAATCATACATGAAGAAACCAAAAGGTCATTAAGAAGACCAGAGAAAAGGAAAAGACCAAAATGGATATCAGAAGAGACTCTAAAACTGGCTCTGCAGCATAAAGATGCTAAAGTAAATGGAATAAACAGGAAGTAAAAGAGCTGAACAGAAATTTTCAAAGGGCAGCTCAAGAATATAAAGTCAAGTACTGTAATGAAATATGCAAAGAACTAGAATTAGAAAACCAAAAGGGAAGACTGTGCTCAGCCTTTCTCAAGCTGAGAGAGCTGAAGAAAAAATTCAAGCCTCGACTTGAGAGATTGGAGGATTCTATGGATAACATATTGAATGATGCAGAAAGGCTCAAAAGAAAATGGAAGGAAAACAGTCACTGTACCAAAAAGATATGGACACAGTTCAATCATTTCAAGAGACATCCTATGATCAACAGCCAGTGGTACCGAAGGAAGAATTCCAAGCTGCACTGAAGGCACTGGCAAATAAAAAGGACCCATGAACTGATGTAATATAATTTGAAATCTTTCAACAATCTGATGTAGCGTTGTAAGCACCCACTCTTCTATGCCAAGAAATTTGGAAGACAGCAACCCGGCCAACTGATTGGAAGAGATCCACGTTTGTGCCTATTCCAAAGAGAAGTGACCCAACAGAATGTGAAAATCATTAAACAATATCATTAATATCACATGCCAGTAATATTTGCTAAAAAGAATTCAAAAATGACTGCAACCACACATTGACAGGGAGCTGCCAAAGGTCAAAGCTGGGTTCAGAAGAGGATGTGGAATGAGGGTTATCATTGCTGACATCATATAGATCTTGTCTGAATGCATAGATATCAGAAAGATGTTTACCTGTGCTTTATTGAGTATGCAAAGCACTTGACTGTGTGGATGACAAGACAAGGACAATATTGTGCAAAATAAGTATTTTGTAATACTTAATTGTGCTTATGAGGAACCTGTACATAGACCAAGAGACAGTTGTTCAAACAGAGCAAGGGAACACTGAACAGAAAGTTTTGTTCTAGGGTTATATTCTTTTACCATACTTATTTGATCTGCACTCTGAGAAAATAATCTGAGAAGCTGGATTATATGAAGTAGAACATGATATCAGAATTAGAGGAAGACTCATTAATGACCTGTGATGTGCAGATTATACAATTTTGATTGCTGAAAGCAAACAGGTCTTAACATACTTATTCATGATCATCAAAGAATATGGTCTTCAGTATGGGTGACACCTCAATCTAAAGAAAACAAAAATCCCCACTGTTGGACCAGTAAATAACATCATGATAAATGAAAAAATTGAGATTTTCAAAGACTTTATTTTGCTTGGATCCACTATCCACACCCACAGAGCAGCAGTCAAGAAATCAGATGATGTATTGCACTAGGCAAATCTGCGGCACAAAACCTCTTTAAAGTGTTCAAGAGCAGATGTCAGTTTGAGGACTAAGGTGTGCCTGACTCAAGCCATGGTATTTTCAGTAACCTCATGTACTTCTGAAAGTTGAACGATGAAGGTGTTCTTAGGCTGGATTCCATATAAAAGCAAAACCAGTGGAACTTATATATATATAAGAATATATATATATGAATACAAATTTGTGTCAAGGAAATGGCTCACAATTGTTGAGTCTCACATTCCCAGCAGAAACAACAGCAAGATTTTCCTGCATGCCCACGATATTGGGAGAAGACCATGCCCCAAAGGAAACATGCTTTAAGTTGGTCGGCTCCTTATAGCCTATCATCATAGAGTTGACTATTCCTACATTAGATGTCACCATGGGGATAACCACATCTCAACTGCCAAACCACTGGAAACTCTAGCCCAGCTGAGTAGACACAAAACCTTAACTATCACAAAAATTAGAAGAATTGATGAATTTGAGTTATAATGTTAGAGAAGAATATTAAATGTACCATGGACTGCTAGAACAAATAAATCTGTGTTGGAAGAAGTATAACCAGAATGTCCCTTAGAAGTCAGGATGGTGAGACTTTATCTCTCATACTTCAGACATATTATCAGGAGAGACCCATATTTGGAGAAGGACATCATGCTAGGTAAAGTGGAAGGTCAGCAAAAAAGAAGACCCCCAATGAGATGGATTGGCACAGTGGCAGAAGCAATGGGCTCAAGCACAGGAATGGACAGTGTTTCTTTCTGTTGTGCATAAGGTTGCTCTGAGTCGGAACTGACTTGATACTTCACAACAACATCTGGATTGGGTTCTGGGCATAACTGTTAAGCTTTCTTTAAAAATTTTTTCCCATTTTTTTCTGATTGCTCTTCTAGCATACTAGTATTAAGAGATTTACATTCAACCTCACTAATTCACACTTGAATTGCTTTGAATCTATTGTTTTTCCTTTTCAATGTATTGTCCATTTCTGAAAACTTAGTATTAATCTCCTGGATTTCTAATTGCAGGCTTTGTATTGATGCACAATTTGAATTTCTTTTGTCTGTTTGTTCTTGTAGTAGTTTCATCAATTCTTCTGAAGTTTTTTCTGTGTTCTTACTTTCATAAATCATTCTATCAGTCTTTTGAATATACCAAAATACCATTCTTTTGGATTCTTTTTCAGTTAGTTCGATTACTTTTTCTTCCTCAAAACTTTTTTTTTTTTTTTGCTTTACATCTTGGTCATTTGTTTAAGCCATTCTCTCATTTCTCCTTACAAGCTAAAATTGTCTTTTGTCTCTGGAACATTGTGGTGTTGTCATATTTGTACTTAACTGATGAGTGTATGTTACTGTGTTCTCAGGCTCTCACCACTTTTTGTGGATGTAGCTGGAGGATTGAAGCATGTGCACCATTCTCTGCTCACAGTTCATGCACCTCAGTTTAGGGTGGGTTTGGCTTGCATTTGCTGCTGTCTATCATTGATCAGGTCATATGGTGGTGGTGGTGTGTTTTTGAGTTGGTTCTGACTTATAGCCACCCTGCATAGGGTTTCTGAGGCTGTAAATCTTTACAGAAGCAGAAAGGCTCATCTTTCTCCCATGGAACAGTTGGTAGTTTCAAATTGCTGATCTTGAAGTTACCAGCCCAATTCATAACCACTACGCTACCAGAGCTGCAATCAGGTGGTATAGGAGCTGCTATTGGCTCCTGCCCAGTGGGTGGAGCTGTACGGGTAAGGTTGATGTTTCTTCTTGGGTTGGAAACAGAGAACACCTCTCTTTCATCCACACATAAGAAAACAAAATAGAATAAGTAAACAAGGAACCAACAATAAAAAGAGAAAATAATAAAGAGAAAAAAGAAATAAAAACAGGCAGCAACCAGAAAAAAGAACATAAGAACTATAAAGGCAATGTTTTTTTGCTGTTAAGTGCCGTCAAGTTGATTCAGACCCAAACCGATCCTGTAGAGGTTTTCCAAGGAGCAGCTGGTGAACTTGAACCACTGACCTCACAGTTCAAACAACTTTGCAGTCTGACACATTAGCCCACAGCACCACACCAGGACTCCTTAAAGGCAATAGAGGCAAGGAAATGTAGCTATAAAAGCACAAAATAAGAGGAAAAAATGAAGACATTAGAAGGAAAAAACCCAGGAAGAGGGAAGATGAGAAGAGAAAGTGAGTAGAGAGTAGTAAAGAGATATCAAAAGGGAAAAAGAGAAAAGGGGTAATGAGAAACAGAAGAGAAGAAAACACAAAAGCAGAGGTTAAAAGGAGAAAATTCAAGGGAATAGAATGAAGAGGAAGAGAAAGAATAAACAAATAAAAACAACAAAAGGAAAAAAAAAAAAAAAACCCAAACAAAGAAACGGTGTAGATGTTGAGCTTAGAGAGGAAAGATCTGAGGGGCTTCTGCAAGCCAAGGATCTCATGCAATGGGTTTGGCAGGGATTTGACAGAAGGTTTCCTGACCCTAGATGGAGTTCCTATCAACCTTGGCATTATCTAAATTCAGGACACTCAATGAGGAAGTAGTTTGTGAAGGCCCTTGATGGAGCTAGTTTCAATGTCTGTTAGGACCACAGGGTAGCTGGGGACAGGGGTAATTCATTAAATGCTGTTCTGTAGTCGAGCCCACCTGAATCCACTCACCAAAGCAGCACACCAAAGAGGTGCAGCTGGGCCCCACCTTACACTGGCATGGCTCCCAACCAACTGGCATCCAACTCCCAGAGAGCAGGGTCTGTGCTGGGAATGGATGAGGATGGGAGCTGGCCATACCTCTGGTGGTCACCAGCAGAGTGTGGAGAGAAAGAAGGAAGTATACCTTTCCTGTGGCCTGTGTGAATCTGCTCTGCCAGGCCACCTCCTGTTACAAGTTGCTCACAAGACAAGTCAGTCCATGTCTGACCAGCCTTTCACAAGTCAGTCTTCCTCTCTTGCCATCCTGCTCATCTTCTCCTCCCGGCAAGCACTCGATCCACTTCTCTTACCTTTCCTATGAAGTTCAGGATTCCAGATTTTCATTTGTGCCTGTTTCATTAGTCTCTTGTACCTTTGCCGTAGCGGTCCATGTAGTGCATCTATCTATTTTACCATCTTGCCAGAAGTCCCACATTACTGTTTGAAACAGCCTCTCAAATGTTAGTGGTGGTGGCTGTGTGCCGTGGAGTCGGTTCCGACTCATAGCAACCCTGTACAGGGTTTCCGAGGCTGTAAATATTTACGGGAGCAGAATGCCTCATCTTTCTCCCATGGAACAACTGGTAGTTTCAAACTGCTGACCTTAAGGTTCGCAGCCCGATTCATAACCTTCAAATGTTAGTAGAGAAGATGAAGTGTCGTTGAGTTAATAAGGAACAGCTCGTAGTGCTTATTCTACAGCACCACACTAGGACTCCACTACAATAGAAGATGATAAAAACAGCAAAACTTTTTATTGAGCTAACTTTTCTCACTCTTGCACCAGGGACTTGACTAAGCATTTCATATCCATTATCTCATTAAATTCTCACAATCCTATATACCCACTGCCATTGAGCTTGTTCTGACTTCTAGTGACTCTATATGACACAGTAGATGCTCCCTATGGTTTCTGAGACTGTAAATGTTTAGAGGAGTAGGTGGTTTCATCTCTCTCCCGATGAATCACTGGTGGTTAGCAGCCCAACAAGTAACCCCCTAAACCACCAGGGTTCATTACAGTCCTGTATGTTGTTTAATGCCATCCATTTGTTTCCAACGTATAACTCTACGCACAATGGAACAAAATATTGCCTGGTTCTGTGCCATCTTCACAATTGTTGTTATGCTTGAGTGCATTGTTGCTGCCACTTTATCAATCCTTATTCGGAAGTGGTTTTCCTGTTTTGTTTTGTTTTTTTTTGCCAATTCTCTGCTTTACCAAGCTTGATGGACTACAGGAGCTGGTCCTTCTTGACAATATGTCCAAAGAATGACAGGCGAAGTCTTGCCATCTACACTTCTAAGGGGCATTCTGGTTACACTTCTTCCAATATAGATTTGTTTGTTCTTCTGGCAATTCATGGTACTTTCAATATTCTTTGCCAATTCTGTAATTCAAATGCATTGATTCTTCTACAGTCTTCCTTATTCATTGTCCAACTTTTGCATGCAATTGAAAATACTATGGCTTTTGTCAGGTGCACATTAGTCTGCAAAGTTTCATCTTTGCTCTTTAAAAAGGTCTTTTGTATCAAATATGTCTAATACAACACGTTGTTTGATTTGACTGCTGCTTTTATGACTGTTGATTGTGGAAACAAGCAAAATGAAGTCTTTGACAACTTCAGTCCTATACAGACATTTCTGCCCTCTTTTGTAGTTTGGACAACTGAAACCTAAAGGTTAAAAGAACTTATGCAGAGGCACTGGTGTAGGCAGTGACTGCATCCGAAATCAAGTATAAGTTCTGACCCTTTTCTGAATCAGAGAGTCCTTGTATGTACATCTCATGCGTACAATCACCATAAAGCATATGGAAATGACTAAAACAGCACCACCATGAATGAGTGGGTGTCGAGAGCTCTGACTGGGAGAACCAGAGGGAAAGGGGTAGTGTGAGCTCAACAGGGACAGAGAATGTTAGTGCCTCCCTGAGGCACACTGGGACCTCATCTGGCCCATGTGTTTTCAGATGCCTAGGTACTGCACAGCTATTTCAGCATATGTGCTTGCCAGGACAGCACCATCCCATGGCATCAGGACCAAAGACAAAATCCACCCAGTGCAGGCAAAGGCCAGGGGGGAGGGAAGGTATTGGACGAATGTGGGCCAGCAATGCCAGCACAGAAAAGGAGGGAAGCTGATTTTTAGTAGAAGTGATGAGGAAAGCAGTTCTGAAATGTTTTTAACAGAAAAAGAAACTAGTGAAATAGAAACCAGCAGTCTACTGTTTTAGAAAAAAAATAAAAGAACAAAGCAATAGACAGGCAAAAGAGTTGGCTCCTACTGCCAAATTCTCATAAACTTTTCATATTTAATTTCTTTCCTCAAAGAAGTACATACTCAGATCACCAAAGCATGTTGCGTGATAACAAACAGATCTGAGAGTTGGGGTTCCCCGTCACAGCGACAAATGCCACTTCTCAAACTGCCAAACAACTAGCAATATACCCTTTTGTGTAGGGTACATATGCACGTGCCTACACACACAGAGCTCTCCCTTCTGAGTCCAGCTCCCTGTCTGCACCAAGGCAACCCCAGCTGCAGACAATAACTAAACAAGATATTTCTAATCTGGCCTCCAGAATTCAGAAGAGAGAATGTTCAATTTTACTGGAAAGTCTTCCTAATTCTCCAGAGAGCTGTACCAAAAACGGTGAGAGTGAGTGCTGAATGTTTTATCAGAAACAGAGCCCTCTGGTGTGTGTGTCTCCAGCCCCCGGTATGTGTGTCCCAGTCCTGGGACTCAACCTGTATCATCAGTAATTGCTGGATGTAATGGTGTGGTTCTGCATAGACTTATTAGCTGTAGTTTTCTGGTTGTTTGACCTGGTTATCATTAACTCTTGCTTTGTTTTAGGGACATTAACCTGCCCATATATGTCTGCTAGTGTCTTGCTAGTAAGTGCAGTTTAAAAGCTTCTTAGATGTAAAATGGGCTTTATGAGTCTTTTTTTTTTTTTTTTTTTTTTGGGTAGTTGGTGTGTGTGTGTTTCTTTAGATCCCTCTTTACCTTTTCTCACATTTCCATCCACCTGGTTGGAGCAGGGGATTCTTAGCTTTTCTCAGAGTCACCTAAAGAGCCAGACAGTCAAAGTACCTGAGAGCATTTTGTTTTAAAAGCCAACATCACAAGTCACAGATTTAGATGTGTGGGAACTGCCTAGGCTGTTCTGAAATTCACTTGAGCTACATCCTGGAAGGGAATCCTAGTGTGCTGCTATAGGATAAGTACTGGACTGCTAACCACAAGGTTGGCAATTCAAATCCACCAGCTACTCCTTGGAAACCCTATACAGGGTCACTATGAGTTAGAACCAACTCGATGACACCAACAAAAAGACCCTGGAAAACCAAAATCAAACCAGCTGTCCTCCTCATGGTGACCCCACATGTGTCAGAATAGAAATGTGCTCCATAGGGTTTCAATAGTGGACTTTTTCAGAAGATCTCCAAGTCTTTATTCAAAGGAGCTTTTCGGTGAACTAGAACCGTCAGCTCTTCAATTTGCACTACTCAGGGACTACAAGAGGATCGAATAAGAAAATAAGCTACCTAATCCTCCTTGTTCCTGTGCTGTGTGTGGAAGGGAATGGACAAGCAAGATAAGCATGCAGGGTTTGCCTATAATCACTATCAGTGGGTCTTGTTTATGTTTCTTTGCTTTAAGAAAAAATAATAACTGTCTTATACATAACAGAACAAAACACTGTTCAGTACTGTGCCAATTTCATTGTTTCACTTGAGCAGATTGCTGTTGTCACTGTGTAAATCCATCTTGTTGGGGGCTCTCTCTTTTTTTCTGGCCATCCACTTTATCAAGCATGATGTCATTCTCCAGGGACTGGTCCCTTCTGATAACATGTCCTAAGTATGTGAGACAAAGTCTGGCCACTTGGCTTCTAAGGAGCATTCTGACTGTACTTCTTCCAACACAGATTTACTTGTTCTTCTGGAAGTTGATGATACCTTCAATTATTTTTCTCCAACACCATAATTCAAATGTGTTAATTTTTCTACAGTCTTCCTTAGTTATTGTCAAATTTTCACGTTCATATGAGGTTATGGAAAATACCATGCCTTAGATCAGGAACACCTTAGCCTCAAACTGACATCTTTGTTATTGAGCACTTTAAAGAGGTCTTGTGCAGCAGATTTGCCTAATGCAATACATTATTTCATTTCTTGACTGCTGCTTCTATGAGTGTTGATGGATCCAAGGAAAATGAAGTATTTGACAATTTTAACGTATTATCCATTGTGGTGCAACCCATACTGAAAGCTGTAGTCTTTGATCTTCATCAGTAAGTATTTAGGTCCTCTTCACTTTCAGCAAGCAAGGTTGTATCATCTGTATTTCACAGGATTGAAGAGTTTTCCTCTAATCCTAATGCCATATTATTTTTCGTGCTTGCCAGATTACTTGCTCAGCATATAGATTGACTAAGTATGGTGAAAGAATACAATTCTGGTACACACCTTTCCTGATTTTAAACGACTTAGTGTCTCCTTGTTCTGTTCAAATGACTGCCTGTTAGTCTATGTATAGGTTTCACATGAGCACAATTAAGTTCCATCATACTCATTCTCCACAAGGTTCTCCATAGCTTGTCATGATCCACACAGTTGACAGTTTTTGCATAGCCAATAAAGAACAGGAAAATTTCTTTCTGGTATTCTCTGGTTTTGGCCAAGATTCATCTGATGTTCCACATCCTCATCTGAATTCAGCTTGGATCTCTGACAGTTTTCTGTTAATGCACTGTTGCAGCAAAATTTTACTTGCATGTGGTATTAACAATATTGTTGCACTCCATTGGTACACCTCTCTTTGGAATGGGCACAAAGATAGAGCTCTTCCAATCAGTTGGTCAGGTCTTCCAAAAATCTTGGCATAGATGAATAAATGCCTCCAGTGTTACATAAGTGTGTTGAAATATTTCAATTTGTATTCTACCAATTCCCAGGGACTTGTTCTTTGCCAATGCACTGTGGACTTCTTCATTGGCTTTTGACATATGTTACACATCGAGATTGTTGAACATCAGCCATTTCTTTTGCTACAGTGACTCTGTGTATTCCTTCCATCTTATTTTGTTGCTTTCTGCATTATTCAACATTTTGCCCATAGAATCCTTCAATACTTCAAGTCAAAGCTTAAACTTTTTCTTCAGTTCTTTCAGCTTAATAAATGTTGAGTGTGCTCTTCCCTTTTGGTTTTCCAACTCCAGGTCTTTGTAAACTTCATTATAATATTTGACTTGGTCTTCTCAAGTTGCCCTTTGAAATTTTCTGTTTTGCTCTTTTTACCTCCTCATTTCTTCCATTTGCTTTAGCATCTCTACTCCGGAGAGCAAGTTTCAGAGTCTCTTCTGGCATCCATTTTGATCTTTGCCTTCTTCCTTGTCTTCTTAATGTCCTTTTCTTTCTTCCTGAAAGAAATTTTTTTAATGTCATCCCACAAATCCCAACAACAATGTTGTTGTTATTAAATGCTGACAAGTCAATTCAGACTCATAGCAATCCTGTATAGTGTTTTCAAGGAGTGCCTGGTGAGTTTGAACTTTTGACCTTGTGGTTATAGCCAACCTTTCTGTCCAGTGCTCCTACAGAGCCACTAGGACTCCAAAGTGCAGCCTTTATTCTGAAACAAAAGAACCAGGGTAAAGGAAAAAAGGAAGAGAAAAGTTAGTAATCAACCTAACTCAATGGAAGAACACAAGACTCTATAGATCTTCCCAAGATCTTCCCTAGAGGCCCAGTGGTTAAGTACCTGGCTGCAAACCAAAAATTTGACTATTGTTCCACATGAGAAAGATATGGCAGTCTGATTCCATAAAGATTTACAGCCTTAGAAAACCCCTGGGTACTTCTGCCTGGTCTTCTTTTGTCTCCATGAGTCAGAATCTACTTCATAGCAATGAGTTTGGGGATCATTTCTCCCCAGGGCAAGGATCTTCCTTTTGGAAAAGTGCTGTCCTGAAAGCAGCAGGATTAAGGACAGTGTTGTTCCTCCTAGTGATTAAAGGACTAATTCTGGAATCAGGTGTGATGGAATTCAGCTTAAACCATTTGCATTGTGATGCCTTCGAGTCACCTAGATAGACATTAACTATTTAGAGGTATAGTATAGTGATACAAGAAGGGATTTTGTTGGGGACGGTCCTCGACATAGGAACTTGGTTCACGAGTGTTTGGTTCACGAGGAGGGGCTATCTGGCGGCGATAGGGATAGCGAAAGAGACACAGAGACAAAACAAGAGAGACAAAGAGACACCCCAAAGCCAGGGTGGATACATCACTGGTGGGCAGACTTGGCACTACAGGCATCATGGCCTCTGCAGGCAGCAACTCACTGCCCTGCAATCTTTACTGCATGCCCTCCAACTTGTAATGCACACCTGGGCCGATCTGGGCCTCTGTTTTATTTAGGGGAGGAGCTTCACACCAAGCTGGGAGGGACTAAAACAGGATACAGCTAACATCAGTAATTTTCTAGACATTCAAGTAACTTTACATCGTACGTCGCTGGTTCAAATCCCAGGCCAGCAACTTGGTTTCTCAGGCTCAATTAACATATCTATAGCCCCTAAGCTCAGTTGGGGCAAGGTGAAAGGGAAGGACAAAGGCTTGGGCCGAGTCCCACTGTTTTAGCTTCCTGAGCCAGGTTTTCAGGAACTTGGCTGAATAACCTGCACTTGGGAGAGATTCAGGGAAGATGGCTTTTTTGTCTGTAGAGCAAAGACCCAGGAAGTAGCTAAGATATTTTCAGTTAATCTTTTGGAGAAAGGCTTGACCTTGCAACCTTTATAGTCTGGGCTTTTAGGACAATATCACATTTATCTGTGGACATTAAGGGCTCATGTTTGGAATTAATAAATATAACTGAACACTAAGATGAAAAACAATTTGCTATTAACTGCCAAGTGGCTAGATCTGTTACACTCGGGCCTATAGGGCCTCAAACCTCTGACCAGGCTTACACGGTCTGCAACAGGATTCTAGAACCAAGCTGCCTGGGTTTGATTCCCAGTTCTGCATCCTACTAGCTACATGACTTTAAGGAAGTGATAAAAAAAACTTATCTGTGATTCTATTTAACCATCTGAAAATATGGAGATGATGAAACTACCTCAGGTTTTGGTGAAATAAAATGAGTTGATAGGCATAAAATGATTACTTGCTGCTATGTAGTAAGCTAAGTCAAGGAGCTCTGGAGGCATAGTGGTTATGAGTTGGGCTGCTGAGCTCAAGGTCAACAGTTAGAAACTACCAGTGGTTTTGCAGTAGTAAGATGAGGTTTTCTGCTCCTGTAAAGACTTATAGCCTCGGAAACACTATACAGGGTGGCTATGAGCCAGAACCCACTCCACAATATATTACCCTCACCACCAGTAAGCTAAGTCAGGAGTCCTAGTGGCACAGTTAAACACTCACATGCTATTCGAAAGATCTGCAGTTTGAACCCACCAACTGCTCTTTGGGAGAGAGATGTGGCAGTATACTACTGTAAAGTTGCAGCCTTGGAAACCCTTTGGGGCAGTTCTGCTCTGTCATACAGGGCCACTATGAGTCAGAATTAACTTGATGGTAACAGATTTGGGGACATGTTCTAGTAAGAGATTTTCTTTTCCAATAAAATAGCCCACTCTTATAATACAAAATATGGAAAGAGATGAATTCTTTTAATATAATGGAAAATAAAGTTTAATTTGACTTAAAAAAAAAAAATCCCCTACACCTATGGATTCAGTAGCTCAAAAGAGGGAACAAATCCTTACAGCAAGAATCATTCCCACCCCCTCCACATACAGAGTAGACAGGGATGGGTAACTTGGACATTGGCTACCCAAAATAGGGGGGAGGGGGCTACCAAGGCAAGAAGTGACTGGCTTACAAGCTTTCAAGAGGGAACCTGGAGCCAGGGGGCATGGAGGAAGGCAGAATCTCCAGTGAGTATTATCCAATCTGTCTAGGTGGAACTGATGAAATGAAATGCAGATGGGTCTCTTGTGATACAGTAGTGAATAATTGTTATCAGGACTGATTGTGAAGGTTGGAAATGTAAAGGTAGCCTTTTTATAGCAAGGAAGGGTGTGATTAACTTTCCAGTCTAGGATCGGAGGTCCCTAGGACCATCAATGGAGAAAAGCTGAGAATGGGACCCTACCCAGAAAAGCAGTGATGTCTGAGATGGAGGCAGAGATGATAACGTGGAGTGATGGAACAGCTAGGGACTTTAGATCCAGAGAGGGAGAGCGACTGTGTGCTGAAGACTGGGGTAGGGGGTAGGGGTATAGGGGACAGGCTTGCAGGGTATACCCTTTGGTTGGCTGATGATGCATGGAGGGGATTGTAACCATGACAATGAAATGATATATGATAGAATGAATATAAAAGTACTGTTCTCTCATGTAAACTCTCATATAATTCACAATAAAACATTTTTTAAAAAGTCCCTCCTCTCAAGATGAACATACCAAGATGGGCTAGGTCACTGAGTCCAATGGAACCAAAATGGCAGCAATCTGCACTTTGATGCCCAGAAGTGCAGCGGGCAAGAAGTTTCCTCTTCCTGGTACAATGCAAAATCTGGGTTCTGGTGATGAAGAACTTGAGCACCTGACTTAATGTCTTGAGCCTCATTTCTTAAATTTTGTAATGGGGTAAACAAAAATACCTACCCTGTAGTGTGGTTTCAGTGACTGAATGAGTCAATACATATAAAGTGATTAGAGCTGTACACATAGTAGATACAGTGAATTTTAGATTATTGTTGCTATTATAACACCATTTATCATTACCCAACATTGTGTTTAGGAATTTTGAAAAATTACGGAAATTCCATTTCTTCAATTTAAAGAGCTGAAGAGCCAACATAACATAAAAAAGCCGTTGTGTCTAGTAAAGACAAAAGAATTTCTGTGAGTCAGTTCCAACCCATATATAGGGTTTCCAAGAAACAGTTAGTGAGCTTGAACCACTGACCTTGCAGTTAAAACCGACCTTGCATTAACCCACAGCACCATAGCAGGATGTTGTTGCTAAATGTCATTGAGTCAGTTCCTACTCATAGCGACCCTGTATAGAGTTTCTGAGGAGCAGCTGGTGAGCTTGAACCACTGAACTTGTGGTTCAAACGACTTGCAGTGCAGTGCATTAATACACAGCACCATCCAGGGCAATGTCTACAATTGCAGACTCAGGTCAAACATGATTTTGAATTACAGTGAGCTGTTTGAATTACAAAACATTTCATATATGAAAGCTTCATCTCCTTTAGACATTCCTCAATATTCTTTAATATTCTGACCTAGTAGATGAAAGTGGCCCCAGTTTTTGTTTGTAGCATAATGAATGGAGGACATAGGGTAGCAAGCCCAAACTCTCCTAAATCTGGCCACTCCAAAGTGTCTTTCCTTTCACTTTTGTCATGGCTTTGTACACCTATATATTTGGAGGCTATACATTTTTTAGAATGACTCATCAGAATATTTGAGCAAATTCATAAATAGAAAGCATTGAAAATGTCAAATGATTTTCAAATTTATAAAATAGTCCCATGGAGCTGATGACCTTAGTAAAGTCAGCCATCAAATTTTGGGTCTGGCACATGAAAGTCATAAAGCGAGTCAACTGACAGTACAATGTGTCTGTGGCAGCTTTATTTTTCTCCGCTAGCTTCTCAAGGCAAAGCAAAAGTTCTGGCATCGGGGCTGCCCCTGCAGACAGAGTATTTGATTTCCAACATGCTGGGAGGGTCCCTGGAGAATGCTGGAAAGCAAAATAGGCTGCTGGAGTCAGAGGCAGTATCAGTAAATTAGCCCAAGATTTAATAGCACTAGAACATTCCCACCCATTCTATTTCTCTAGCCTCATAATCCAGGGCAATTAAGGGAAAGAAAAGAGATGTTGATAACTTTTAGCGTTTCTTTTAAAGTTTCATCTGGGCAAATAGAAAAATATGCATCACCATTATCCAATCTTTACCAGTGCTTGTTTTTGAGACTCCAAGACTAAACTAAAAGCAGGGGTAGCGTCGCAGATATTTTTGTCTCTGCCTGGGAAAAGACAGAAACTTGGGAAGAAATAGAAGTCTTTAGAGATACTTTATTTCCACAAATATGCTGAGATTCACTAAGCATCAAACAAATAGGACCAGATCTCTGACTAACTAAAATAGTATTATCCCATTCTTAATGTGAAGAAAGTGAATTTGCATAAGGTTTATGCTTTATTAAGGAGATTACTTAGACCCAGGACAAGAACATGGTTGGTACAGGGTGGGATGGGCTATTAGGTAGAAAAATGCAGTTAACAGTGCTGCATTAGTTCATTCCAAAGCACTGAATTGTTCAGTAATTATATGGTCATTCTGTAACCCAGAAAATTGAAGTACATAATGAAAAATGTAATCTAAGGATATCAGCTGCTCTGGTTTTGAAAATCTACACATCCCATTTAAGAAAATTATAAAACTACATCAAAGAGGTTATGTTAAAAAGGGACTGTCATTGCCAGGTGATTTCCTGCATCGCTATACACTTAAATTCTAACTGAAACTAAATGTTGCAAAGTTAAATGTTTCATTTGATAACATTTGGAAATTACACTTTAATTTGAAGTAAATGGAGCCCTTAATTTAGAACATATTAAGATACATACCTCACAGGAACCGTTAATTCTTTGATCCCAGCACATATTCTCCTCCTAGAAAAATTATTTAAAAGGCACACACCCCAGTTTTTTCTAACCCAAGGCCAGTAGATGCAAATACATTTACCCTATTTTTCTTTTTGTCACTCCTTCCCTGCAGTTTCGAAGGCAACGCCTTCAAATCCAGTTTTCTTTTTCTAAATTTAAAAATAATAACAATGTGGTTTCTAACTATAAAACATAGACCCCCACCTTCAGCAGCCCCAGCCCCCTGGGGCTGTTATTGGCATGGTCTGTAAATTAAGTGGAGTTTCTTGGAGCCCTCAATTCGTGTTTAGTCAAACATTAGCAACAGTGTTTACCCTTGTGTAATCTTCAGTTTTTACTTAATTTAATGCCCGTCAGCATTTTTTTTTAAAAAAAACATGTTCAGCAAATCCTTGGCACAAGCTGGTTTGTTTCTTCCCTACCCCCACCTTGCCCCAAATCAAACTAAATTTATCTGAGTAAAGACGCTGTAGGTTTTTAATTTGCTAGTGCAGCTTTCTCCTTTCTTGAGGGCAGACAACTGTGCTCCGCACAGAGGTCTTTGTGTTGTAATCCCCCCACCCACCCACACACACAGATACACACAGGGGCAGCACTCATACCTTACATCAAAGCAGCATGTTATAAATTGTTAACGTTTTGTTTTTTGTTGCTCTGGCAGTGACTTGTGAGTGATGTTAGATGTGAAGCATCCTCAAACTCCCATTTTGAGGATGATGGTGTGGTCCATTGGAAACCAACTTTGAAGGTCTGCCCAGTTGAGAGCTAAAAGCTGAAAGCATCACATCACAATTCATATACAACTTCATGTCTTTTGAACCTTTCTTCTCAGCTGCTACCATCTCTAAAGTAAATAAATAAACTTGTGGCCATTGACTAGTGTTCTGGAGTTCCTCTCCTTTCTCCTTTTATAAAGTGAACTTCATTTAGGTCTAGGAGGGAAATGTCCCTAAAGGCAGCATTATTGTCCAGATGATCTTAACTTATGATGACCCCATGTCAAAAGAGAAGTCTGCTCCAGAGGATTTTCAGAGGCTGAGTGTTCAGAAGTACATTGCCAGACCTTTCTTCCAATTCATCTTTGGATAGATTCAAAACTACCACCTTTCCTTTAGCAGCTGAGTGCATTAACCATTTGCAATACCCAAAGACCCTGGATGTTATAAAGGCAGAAGGAAATACTGGTTGCAAATAAACAAGGGAGGCTCAGGCACCAAAAGGAGCACAGCATGTCGTTAAGGAATAAGAACAAAGTATGTGACTGTCTTGAAAAGATGCAATGAACAGTTCCTATTCTTGCTACTCTCCAGTTGAGTATGCACTGAAAAAAAGAAGACTTCTTAAATCCAGGGTCAATTTGTTAATAGCTTCATCCTTCATATTTTGGGCTTCAATGCTAAGAAGACCAATGTCACCCTTAGAGTCTCATGCTTTGTGTGTGTGTGTGGGGGGAGGGGGCGGGCAGTGAAGAAAGATGTAATTAAAATAATATATATTCCTAAAGAGGCTGGGAAGCAAGAAAAATGGGTACTGGTGTGGTGCTGTAGGATTAGCACTGGACTGGTAACCACAAGGTTGGCAGTCAGAACACACCGGCTGTTCTCAGAAACCCTATACAGGTTCACTATGAATAGGAACTGACTCAAAGGAACAGAACAACAACAATAACAGGAAGAAATATCTGGCAATCTTTCAAAAAATCAGCCAGTGAAAATCCTATGGATCATAACTGTCAGATCCACAACCAACCTTTGAGGTGTACAGGACTGGGCAACATCTTTTTCAATTATCGGAGACTGACTTGAAGGCAGCTAACAACAACAAAGGAGACAGAACTCTGAGTCAGCTATTCCAACCATTCTCCCCAATTTTGACCTTTGAGTTGCATTATATCTCAGCTGTACCTCTATTTAGGAGTTCTGGCGGTGAGTGGGTAAGTTTTCAGCTGCTAACCAAAAGATCTGCTGCTTGAATCCACCAGCTACTCTATGGGAGAAAGTCGTGATAGTCTCCTTCCACAAAGGTTACAACGCAGGAAACTATGGGGCAGTTCTACTCCATCGCTTAGGGTTAGGGTTACATCCTTTAGGGTAACAGGTTTAGGTTTTTTGGTTTTGTTTTGTTTTGGGTACTTTTGTTTTCTGATGAATAGAAATCAAAATTCTCTCCCATACACCACAGGGGACAATCCTACTGCTAAGAATCCTAAATACAGGACCCCTACGGTGTCTCACCAAGTGAATTCTAAGAAGAGAATGTGCATCTATAGACAGCAAAGGAAGAAAGCTGGAGACACTAATGACCGAGGTTTCATCAAACTGTTTGCTGCAAATGATCAAGGCCTAAGAGCTGCATTCCTGCTCTATCAGAGGGAAAATGAGCTCCTAGACTGAATTCACAAAGTCCATGATTGCATGTCTAGGGAAAGCGAAGCCTCGGTGAGAGACTGAATTGTGTGCTATTAACTCAAGTTGAGAAACTGTCAGATCTGTCTGAGCTCGTGTTACAAATGCACACTGGTGGCCCGTGGTTGGGGAGGGCATACCAAGATTTTGTGGGTCTAGTCAAGATTTCCAAGGCAGCCAGGAGACACATGTCTCTATCTTTGGCCACAACCTCTCTATCCTCCCTCGTACCCAACTCTGTGATGTCGCTACCAGGGCCCTGAAATACAGCTGTTTGACTACACCAAGTATCAACAAGTTCTATAATTTACTGAGCCTTCTGGAAAGTGCTCAAAGCTCAGGGCTGTGCTGACAAGGACATTAAGGCTTAAGGACTTGCTCCCAGATAACAGCTCTACTCAACAAGGAAATCTGTCCTGGTGCTCAGGTCCTAGACAGCACTGTTGCTAAGGGCCTTCCTCTTTTTAGAAGTCCCCAGGTGGTGAAAATGGCTGCTAAATGGAAGGCTGGAGGTTTGCATGTACCCAAAGGTGACTTGGAAGAAAAGTCTGGTGAACTACTTCCAAAAACTCAGCCTTTGAAAGCCCTAAGGAGCATATTTCTACTCTGACACAGAAGATTCATCATGAGTTGAATCCAACTCCATGACAACTTTTATTTTTGCTGTCAATGACCCCATTGTTGGCATGCAAGCACACTGGCTTCCAGAACAACATCGCATGAGTATGTGGTAGAATGAACTGTAGTAGAATGAATGTGGTAGAATGAACAGTAGTGGCTCCCTTTTACGGGATAGCTCCAGACTGCCACTAGGGCACAGCATTTATTTATTGTAACTTACAGCTCAGACTCCATGCCCAGCCTATTTCCTCCCTACAATATTCCTCATTGCTGCCATGCATATGTCAGAGCAAATCTTTACTGGACCATCATTATTAGCACACCAACTCTCAGATCTTACCAAGACAAATAAATAAGTCTTTCCATCAGAGGAAGCTACCTTTCCTCTACCCTGCCATTTCTCTACTCTCTTTTGCAACAAAAATTCCTTGGACAAGTTACTTGTACTAACGGATAGCAATTACCACTCCAATCAGATGTTGGCCTTCTCTAGCTCCACCAAAACTGCTCTCTTCTCACATCACTGAAGGCATCTACGTTGCAGAGTTCTCAGTCCTTGTCTTGATATTTCAGCAGCATTTGACGTGAGTTACTCTGTCCTCTACAATAAGCTTTCTTTACTTGACTTCTAAGATCCCATACTCTCAGATCCTACATCGTAGCTTCTCCCTTTTAATACCTTGCTTGCACTTCCTTTCCTCTTCAACCTCTTACTATTGGATGGCCCGGGGATCAGTCCTTGGTCCACATTTACTCCCTTAGTGACTTAGTGATTTCCTTCAGCTTCACAGCTTCAAATACTGTCTCTGTGCTAAGCCAATTGCCATTAAGTCAACTCTGACTCATAATGCTCTCATGTGTTTTAAAGTAGAACGGTGCTCCATAAGGATTTCAGTGGTTGTGAGATCACCAGATCTTTCTTTCAAGACACCCCTAGATGTATTCAACCACCAATCTTTTGATTAGTAGTCAGTCGTTTAATTCTTTGAGCAACCCATCTATGTGTTGTAGTTGTTAAGTACCATTGAGCTGGTTCTGACTGGTACCAACCCTATATAGGATTTCTGAGGAGCTACTGGTGGGTTTGAACCACTGATCTTTCAGTTAGCAGTCCAGTGCTTATCCTAAAGTACCACACAGTACCCTAATGGTTGACGTCCAGCTTAGACTCATATATCCAGTAGCTACTCAGCATCAGCACCTGGATATCTCTTAGATAGCTCAAATTTAACAGGTCCAAAATTGAACACTTGGTCATTTTCCCAAAGCCTGTTTCTCTCGTGGCTTTCCCTACCTTAGTGACAGCTACTATGCCTTTCTAGTGACTCAGATGAAAAACTCTGGCATCATCCTTGACTCCTATTACAGGGCAGATGCAATCTGTCCAGAAATACCAATGGCTGTAATCTAACTTCTGAGTCTCATTGAGAAATTTGATGGCTCCAATTAACTTTGGAGTTCTAGTGTGGTGCTGTGTGTGACTCAATGTGCTGGACTGTAAAGTTGTTTGAACTGCAAGATTAGTGGTTCAAGCTCACCAACCACTCCTGAGAAACCCTATATGGATCAGTATGGGTTGCCCCCCACCCCAGTTCTCCTAGTCCTGCTCCTCTTCCTCTTTTTCATGGCATTTACTACCATATAAGAGACTAGAAGATTTAGTTATTGATCATGTGTTTTGTTTTTGTTTGACTCACCTGCCTGAATTTAAATTCCACAAGAGCAGGTTATCTTCTTTTCATGCCAGGTGCCAATGATGGATGAATAAATGAATGAATGGTTTATTTTCCCCTTTTATTTTCACAACTCCTTGTCAATTTCCTTTTCTTACCTTTTCAACCTAATTTACTCATTTAACTCTGCTAGCTGGTCAGTTCTTATGGGGCAGTGTATACTTTAAAATTTCCTCAGATAACACTTGACAAATATAAAATTTAAACACATTTTAGAAGGATATGTTATTTAATTTGAGGCCTCAGTCATAATTACCAACAAAAATAAATAAATCTCTTTTCCACTAGGTAATTTGTGTATGTCTGCGTGTGTGTGCACCCGTGCACATGCACGTGTGTTCAGTCTCACTCTTCTTTTCTTTCCCCAGTACATACAGACATGTACTTGGGAGGTTATTCAATGAGCAACGCCCAGTTTTCTAGACTCTCCCAAAGGCGACCTCAATCTGTTGGTGTCTGCCTGCAACCCTGTACTAGTCACTGGTAAATTAAACAAATTGACTGCAACAAGCCATTTACACCAGTTCTCAGAGGGGAAATTTTGGATGCATTCCCAAAAGCCCAGGCTTATGAGCAAAGTTTGTAAAGGACCCTGACTCGCAAGCCTTCCCCAACCATCAGGGTTTATTTTGTTTATTCTGTCAGCCCTGTTTATTCTTTAAATTCTGGTTTCTCAGCAGAACAACTCATCACACTACACCCAGATTGTGGATACACACAGCAAACATCCAGGCGGAACCACTGAAAGCATAAGACTACTGATTCTCTTACTAAATAAGCTAATTTGGAGATTTTCTTTTCTACCATTTCTCGACACTGAGGGGATAAAAACCGCTGGCTTCTCTCACAGTTACATAAACTATCCTGAGCAATTGGGGGTTTTAAAGAACTGAAGTAATTTTCACTATTAAGGTCCCCTTCAGGAACGTATCTGACCAAAACAATCAGTTAATGAAGTAACTTGGAAATCCAAACCACGCAAAACAGACATGTCAATGGTCAGCACACAGCAAATCAGCACTCAGTAAAAACTCACTGATGCAGAATTTTCTGAGTAAATTTCAAACATATGACCAGATGGCACATGATTTCTGAAATTACATGGTACCAAATGGAGTTGTAGGATAAACATTGGACTGCTAACCACAAGGTCGGTGGTTCAAATCCACCAGCCATTCATGGGAAACCCTATACAGGGTCACTATAAGTCAGAAGTGACTTGCCGGCATTTAACAACAACTACCTAAAAGTCAGCTGGGCCTGGTTATAGCAGAGAGACTGTGGAGTCAAATCAGTATGGACTCAAATATTTGGATTCCAGGTTTGCTTCACATCCTGGAAAAAAATGACAGGATCTTACTAAACCTCAGTGTTTTCCCCTCTAAAACAGAAATAATAAGAGCAGACTGGTATGGGATTAAAATCTAGAACTGCATCCAAAGCACTTGACTACTACAGTTTCTAGCACATAGCCAGTTGTCAAGTGACTCTGACCCATGCCAACCCCAAGTTACTCCGTAGGCCTTTCTTCAGAGGTGTCTGAGTGGAGTCAAACCTCTAACCTTTTAATTAACAACTAAGTGTGTTAACCATTTGCACTCTCAGATACTCCTTCTAGCACATAACCCCATTGTCAGTGAGTTGATTCTGACTCATAGCAACCTTATAGAACAGAGTTGAACTGCCCCATAGGGTTTCCAAGGCTGTGTTGTTGTTAAGTTCTGTTGAGTCAGTTCTGGTTTATAACGACCCTGTATAGGGTCTCCAAGGAGCAGCTGGTGAGTTTGAATCACCGCCCTTTCAGTTAGCCATCCAGTACTGATCCTACAGCACCACACCAGAACTCTTCAAAGGCTGTAACCTTAATGAAAGCAGACTGCCACATCTTTCTCTCTTTGAGTAGTTACTGAGTTTGAACTACCAAGTTGTTGATTAGTAGCTGAGCACTTAAACACTGTGCCATCAGGGATCCTTAGTAGCACATGTTGTTGGTAAATGCCATCCATTCGATTCCAACTCACAGCAACCCTATATAGTGTTTCCAAGGAGCAGCTGGTGAGTTTGAACTGCTGACCTTGCTGTTCAAAATGACCTTGAGGTTGAATATAGTGGCCACACTAGGACTAGCATAGACACTTAATAAATGCAAACTCTTAGACATTCTTGTCTTACAGGTAATGTATACACAAACTGGGAACCTACAATGTTGTTGAAACTTACAAAACCACTAAGGGAACACATCTGATGTCCAGACTAGGTAATGGAGCATCTTAGAAATCCAGATCCCTCAAAGAAGACTTGTAAAAATGCCATGGATGGGGCTTATACCCAGCTGACACTCAGTAAACATTTATTTGTTTTGACCATGGTTTCTTAAGGTTTAAAAGAAGATGTCTGGAAGAATTACCAAATCACTTGTGGTTATTCCTAAAAATCCTAAAAATCAAAGTGAAAATTCAAAACCAAAATAAATAAATAGTAAGATTGATATCGATATTATTTTTAAAAGACTGGAATGACCCTAAACAGAAGAGGTCTAAGACATATTTCCCAGAAATTAAGAGGCCTTACCAGTCTCAGAGAGAACCCTCTTTATCTTACATCCTGTCATCTCTGAAGGGTAGAGAAGATACCCTAACAGCTACCTGTGGATTCCCAGGTGAGACCACCAACCCTTCCTGATTAGTGAAAGGGCTGCCAAATTATAATGGCTCATTCACTGATGGATTCATTTAGAGTCAAATTCAAACAAATGATCTCACAGAGGAGGGAGTCCCCACATAGACAGAGAAAATGATGAATTTCAGTGTGTTAATACAAGGCCACGTTTTTCTTCAAATAACCCAGCTTCTCAGATTATTTGCTCAGCATATAGGTTGAATAAGTATGGTGAAAGAATACAACCTTGTCGCACACCTTTCTTAATTTTAAACCATTCAGTGTTCCCATGTTCTGTTTGAACAACTGCCTCTTGATCCAGTTACAGATTCCTCATGAACACAATTAAGTGTTCTGGAATACTCATACTTCTCAATGTTGTCCATAGCTTGTCACAATCCACACAATCAAATGCCTTTGCATTTGCATAGTCAATAAAGCATAGGTAAATATCTTTCTGATATTCTCTGCTTTCAGCCAAGATCCATCGGATATCAGCAATGATATCCCTCATTCCATGGCCTCTTCTGAATCCGGCTTGAATATCTGGAAGTTCTCTGTCAATGTATGCTTGCAGCCATTTCTGTATTACCTTTAGTAAAACTTTACTTTCATGGGATAGCCAAAAGGTTGTCCAATGATTTCTGCATTCCGTTGGATCACCTGTCTTTGGAATGGACACAAATATGGATCTCTTCCAATTAGTTGGCCAGATATTTGTCTTCCAAATTTCTTGCCAGAGATGAGTGAGTGCCTCCTATGCCGCCTCACTTTCTTGAAAGATTTCAATTTTTATTCCATCAATTCTTGGTGCCTTGTTCTTTGCCAATTCCTTCAATGCACCTTGGACTTCCTCTTTCAATTATCCTTGGCTGTTGATCATATGCTAGCTCTTGAAATGGTTGAACATTAACCATTTTCTTTTGGTACAGTGACTCTGTGTATTCCTTCTATCTTCTCGTGATGCTTTCATGGCATCAGGATTGGAGAAAGACTCATTAACAACCCGCAATATGCAGATGATACAGCCTTGCTTGCTGAAAGTGAAGAGGACTTAAAACATTTACTGATGAAGATCAAAGAGCACAGCTTTGGTATGGATTGCATCTCAATGGAAAGAACACAAAAATCCTCACCACTGGACCAGTAAACAACATTCTTATCAATGGAGAAAAGATTGAAGTTGTCAAGGATGTCATTCTTCTTGGATAAACTATCAACACTCATGGAAGCAGCAGTCAAGAAATCAAATGACGGATTGCATTAGGCAACTCTGCTGCACAAGAGCTTTTTTAAGTGTTGAAGAACAAAGATGTCAGCTTGAGAACTAAGGTGTGCTTGACCTAAGCCATGGTATTTTCAATAACCTCATATGCATGCGAAAGTTGGACAGTGAATAAGGAAGACCGTAGAAGAATTGATGCTTTTGAGTTAATGGTGTTGGAGGAGAATATTGAAAGTGCCATGGGCTTCCAAAAGAACCAACAGATTTGTGTTGGAAGCAGTGCAGCCAGAGTGCTCCTTGGAGACCAGGACGGCCAAACTTTGTCTCTCATACTTTGGACATATTGTCAGAATGTCATGTTTGGTAAGGTGGAGGGTCAGAGAAAAAGAGGAAGACCCCCAACGAAATGGATTGGCAAAGTGGCAGAATCAATGGGCTCAAGTGTGGCAATGATAGTGAGGTTGACCCAGGATTGGACAGTGTTTCGTTCTGCTGTGCATAATGTCGCTATGAGTCGGTACCAACTCAATGGCACCTAACAACAACAACAACAAGGTCACAGAGAACCTTCCTCCTAGTGTGGTGCTGTGGGTTAATGCATTGGACTGCAAGATCAGTTTGAACTGCAAGGTCGGTGGTTCAAGCTCACCAGTTGCTCCTCAGAAACCTTATTCAGGGTCTCTGTGAGTCAGAATCGACTTGACATCACTTGACAGCAGCAACAACCATGTTGCAAACTGTACCTTGATAACAAAATAACTGGTCAACTATAACCTTCCCCAATTTTCTCCATCTATGTGTGTTCTAACCTTGGAAATAAATCAAAGTAAAATAGATCGAATGCAACAAGCTTTGGATTAATTTATTCTGGTCTCTCCTCTAGGTTGGGGCCAACTCACAGCGAACCAAACTCACAACAGAACTAAATGTGGTCCTTCCACATCTTCACAATTGTTGGCATGGATGTGTCTATTGTTGCAGTTAGTGTATATTTTGAGTGCTTTCCATCAGAGACTCAGCTTCTAGAACTATATTGGGAAATAATCTGCAGGGATCTTGAGGGCTTTTATTTGCTACTTTTGGGGAGTAAATCACCAGGCCCTTTTTCCTAGTGTGTCTTAGTTTGGAAACTCTCCTGAACCTGTACCCTATAGGTGACCCGGCTGATGTTTTAATGCCCATGGCATAGCTTCCTGCATCACAATAACATGCAAGTCACCACAGCATGGCAAACTGGCAGGCAAGCCATGGGTCTT
This sequence comes from Chrysochloris asiatica, assembly GCF_000296735.1. Lineage (NCBI taxonomy): Eukaryota > Metazoa > Chordata > Mammalia > Afrosoricida > Chrysochloridae > Chrysochloris > Chrysochloris asiatica. The sequence goes on from NW_006408781.1 coordinate 1,754,831, forward strand.
CTAGGGATGAAGCATTTAAAAGGCAACCAAGATGTTGAGTAAAAATTCATGATTTTTAGGGGTAAAGTTCACAAATGAACAACTTGTATTTCACTAAATACCAACCAATTTGAATCTGGAACACTTGACACTTAACACAGGCACAATCTAGGTAGAAAGAAAAAGGAGTCAGCCAAGGCTATGGCACTGATCTGCTGTTCATGTTCATTTGAGCTGTGCTGGTACAAGACAGAGCCACAAATGGACCTCTCAATGAGAAAGGGGTTCATCTCCTGACTAAGGTGCTTTGATGGCACATGGTTCTAAGAATGCAGGGTTTATGGAACCTTAGGCTTTCCTTTATTCCTTTTGTAATATCCTTTGTTGAAACTGGAGACCTATAAGCTTAGCAAGGTTTCTAGTACTTCTTTTGAGAAATACACTTTGGGGTCTCCTTAGTCTCCTGGCTTCCTTTTTGTGCATAATTGAATTGTGATAGACAGAAATAAGTCTGTTAATTCGTTGTATCAACATGGAGATTAGGTTTGCACCTGTAGTAAATTTAAATACTTAGCACAGTTATAAGTCAATTTGTTACTGTGTTGTTAGGCAATTTCTCAAAAAACAATAAATCTAGAATTATATATAGTAGAAATCCATTTTCTACTTCATTGTAGTATAAGTCTTACATTTATTATTTTGGTACAATTGGCCCCTTCAATATCTTGGCAGCAAAAACTTCACTGAAATAAAACAAGAACAGTGATCACTTATACTGGCAGGGAAGAAATTCAAAATATAGTCTTTAAAAGTTATAAGTATGGCTTGCATCAATATAAAATTATCATGTGACATATAAATATATGAAAAAAATCAACTCAATAATGCAGGAACCAACCAAATGGCAAAGCTAGTGTAAACCGTATTTGAGAACTGAATGTGACTAGGCACTGAAGAATAAATCTTGGAATAAAATGGCTAGATTAGATGAAGAGCTGGTTGATGTTATAAAGAGCAATAAAGTATAGCCTCTAGGATTATTTTTACTACCAGAGAGAAATCATTACATGAGTGAAAATCTACAAGTTAACATGTAATTTTATAGTTTGAGCCTATACCAGTCGTATGCTATGTAAAGACTCATTCCTCTTGAGAATCAGATCACTCTTAGGTAAGCCTATTAGAAAGTGCTCAAGTAAGACACTGAAAGGACAGGCAGCCAACCTTTCTGCCTCATTTCAACTTGTTGATACTTCATCTTATTAGCAGTAAAATGTCAGCACTTTATTGGGAAGATAATTCTAGAAATATTTAATAAAAGAGTATCACCACTCCAACCATATTGAAGCTTCAAAAATACAGACTTTGTATCACAATCCAAATGCATGTTATAAGACAAGAAAATAACTTCCACCAGAGTGGGATCAAATGTTCAGTCCACATTGTTATGAGTACTAATTGCTGTTGAGTTGAATCCAACTCACAGCAACTGCATGTGTGTCAGAGCAGAAACACTCTTCACCAATTTTCAAGGTTATGAGCTGTCAAAAGCTGATTGCCAGGCCTTTCTTCTGAGGTTCCTTTGCATAGGTTTGAACTGCCAACCTTTTGCTTAGTAGTAGAGTATTCATTTATACTACTCAAGGATTCCTCTAAACACTGTAAAGAAGCCATCTATACTCAGGAACTATTGAAGAATGCTAATCAGCAGATCCAGATATAAGGGCAAAGTCTTGAACTACTTCCCAATGTTATAAATTCATGCATAAATGTACAAGTGCATTTAAAGTCGAAATAAAATATACACAATTTGTAAAAACAAAAAAGAAACAAAAAAAAAAACAAATGTCTTGTCCAGAAAACCTACTCTTTACCATCTGAAGTGGTGATTCTGGATTTATTTGTAATGTGGCACAAATGAAATGAATGTAAAGATCTTAAGGTAACCATAGTGGATTTCAACCCACATCAGCAGTCAACTCTGATTTATAGCCACCCCTTGTAAGTCACAATAGCACTGTGCTCCAAAGGATTCCCAATGGCTTGTATTTTGGAAGCTCACCAGGCCGTTCTGCAGTGCACTCTGAGTGGACTTCTAACTTTCCAACAGTTAGCAGTCAAGTACCTTCATTATTTGTATCACCTAGTCAGCATCATTTTGATTGCAACTGGTTAACTCATATCACAAAAACCATGAAATAACTTAGCTGACTTGGCTGTCTGAACAGTCAACAGGCCTGTTATCCCTGTTACAAGTCGACAGGAGTACAGGAAGGAGATGCACAAAAGGCTTCACAGCTGCACAGTGCTCTCTGCCCTGTGACTAAGATCTCGGAACATGCTTCTTACCCTTGCCTTTAACAGTTTAAGGGGAAAATTTGAACCTAGAATTCAATACACTTTGGGAACCAGCTATCTGACACTATATTTGTGTCTTTTACCAGTTGCCCTCACACTGTTGTTCCAGCTCTTAGAAAACCAGACTTCTTGCAAAAAGCGCAAAGAAGACCTTGTTGTTCAAGGGCAAAGCTCTTGCTCTCCTCTAAAGTGAATGAGTCACAACTGATGTACACACCCTGGCAGAATGTGAGAGCCCTTATGTCAGACTGCCACACACATACAAAACATTTTTATTCCCTCATAAATGTGATTAATCTGAACAATTCAGTAATTGTGTCCTTACTTTCCTTTTTATCCTATCCTAGCCAATAGAAACTTGCCCTAATTTTTAGGGTGGATTGACATGGTGCTGTGGAATGCTGAATAAGATGGAACATTAAGTTCAATTGCATTTTAAAATTCAGATCTTCTATGGAGTCGTAGAAAAACTGCACTGGTTTCCACCAGGCAGGACCTTCAGCATTGTATATTCCACTAAAAAAACTAGAGTATTTTACCAGCTGGTCATTAATTTTTAAAGCATTTTAAAAATTGAGAAAATCTATTCATTTGCAAAGACGTTTAACTAGCCCAAACCTTCAACCCTACATTAAAAGCAGAGAACTGATAATGTCTAGAAATATGTTTGGCTCCATTGTGAAAATAAGTACTTACTTGAAACAAACCGCTGTTAAAATTCAAATATCCCTGAAAGCCAAAGGAATGCTTCTTTTTAACTTAGGAGCTGCTTCTTGGTAGGTTCTGCTGCCCTGTAAATTGACAATTGAGGAGTCCTGGTATGCCACTGTGTGCTAATGCATCAGACTGCAAAGTTGCTTGAATGGCAAGGTCAGTGGTTCAAGCTCACCAGCTGCTCCTTGGAAACCCTATACAGGGTCTCTATGGGTCAGAATCTACTTGAAGGCACTTAATAACAATAACAACAGTCAAAATATCCCTCTCAAAAACCCACAGCTCATAAACCAAGAAGATGACAGCGATAGAGATAAAGGAATGCAGCTTAGTCAGTCTGGCTGCTTATGGCTGTTTATTTTGTTCATTTTGGGTTTTGTTTTTCCTAAATCCTGATTTTTTTACCAACAGGTGTAATCCAGCACATCGCACCTTAAAGTTCCCATCTTTCTGGCTCAGACTATTTCTACACTTGAGAGGACTATAGGATGTTCAGCCAAGAAAATGGTTATCAAAAGCTCAGAGAAATTTGTAAGATGTTAAAATCATTGACAAGCAAGTTACTTACTAAAAGAGGCAGGAAGAATTCAGTGGAGAAAAAAAAAAAATTGAAAGAAATAAAGGAAGCCAGAAGCAAAGCAAGATGAGAAAGAAAGCCAGTCCAGAAAAAGTGGGCTGCTCTGACAGGAGTTTCCATCTGAAATCTAGGTGCTGGGAATACTTTACTTAGCCTGAGGGCTTTCTCTTCTCCTGCCTGGTTGTGCCAACTCACAACAGAGTTGTAAAGTCTTCTATCTTTTACAGTCTTTTAGTTGCAGATGCTCATCAGCTCAAAGATGAAGTGCAAGTATTTAATAGAAAATAAATTCAAAGTATTTTGATGTGTTCATGGTCCCAAGACAGTAAGGTAAGAAAAAGAACTCTCAGCACACTGACCATTTCTAAATACTGATCCCAGCCAAACCCCAAATCAGCAGTGTGTCCTAACCTTTGCCCCCTTTCACTTTCCTCCCCATCAGAATATCATCATTCAGTGACTCTCAAAGCCCTGTTAATGTCCTTGTTGGCTCTCCAGCAGTCTTGACACTGCCCAGTGTCTCTTCTATGGACCCCAGGGATCAGTGTAAAGATTTTACTTAACTATTATTTCTGATGATTTAAGGTTGCAACTAATAATATAGAGAAAGGATTCCAAACCACCAATGTACTAAGACATAGAAATGGCTTATACCCCTATGTTGTTGTTTTTGTTAAGTACCATCGAGTTGATCCTGACCCATAGCAACCCTGTCTAGGGTTTCCAAGGAGCAGCTGGTGAGCTTGAACCACCAACCTTGCAGTTCAAACAGGTTTGCAGTCTGGCGTATTAACCCACATTGCCACACCAGGACTGGGATATATGAAAATAACTCCCAGTTTAGCCATTTGGAATAAAGCAAATGTTTAATGTAACCTGAAGTGCAACTTAAATGTTTAAAGTGGCCCAGCTGCTCTGAAGCTGGCATTGGGGATGGGGAAGGAAGTGGTGGTTTCTCTTTGAAGTCTGGCTGCTGCAAATCCAAGGGCAGCCAGACTGAGGGGAGGCTGCCTCCCAGTCCCGGGCACCCCGAGAGTGTCGGAGACAAGGACCGTCCTCTTGCTGTTTTCTTGAAGGAGAATTTTAGGGCTCTGGATTCAAACACTTTTGTGACAATGAAGTTTTAAAGGATCCAACAGCCTGCAGCAAAGTGGAACTATGTTGTACACTGAGAAAGCTGAAGGGAGAAATACGAATATTTTCTGCTCTGATAAAAAGAAAGTGAGGTCCAAGAAATGAAGAGAAGAGGTGCCTGAGTGGAAATAGTTAAGACTAGTTCAGTTCTTGTCTTTGGTAATGAATTAGCAGCCCTCCTGCCTCAAAAAAATACAAATTAGAAGGTCCCATCGAAGTGATTCTGACTGACAATCACCCCATGTATGTTAGAACAGTCCTCCACGGGGCAGCTGATTTTTCATAAGTAGGTCTCTAGACCTTTCTTCCCAGATCCTCTGGATGGATTCAGCCCACTAAACTTTGGGTTAGCAGCTGTTTGCAGGACTCCAGGAAACCCAAAGCACTCTCTAATATCCCTCACTCTCTTCTAAGCAACCCTACAGACAGGCAAGCAGCATTTGTCAAACTCCAGGGTCTATAGAGAGTGTCTGAAGAGCACATTCTCCTCCATTCACACTCTCAGTTGAAGATTGGCTTCTTATTTCATTAACAACACAGAAAAAGAACTTTCACACTCTCCCAGTTCCCTATGTGCTCTCCTCACTGCTTCCAGGCTATGTTTTCTGCCTTGCCTCCTGTTAACCTTTAGGAAATGTTTCCATTTTAGGAAACCTGTCTGCTGAATTGTCAACATTTACTCTCCACTACTACTCACTGTAGGATAATGCACTGGACCGCAGCGTCAGTTTGAACTGCAAGGAAACCCTATACAAGGTTGCTATGAATCGAAATAAAAAAGAAGACATTTAACAACAATGGTATTCCTGGATTCATGGTGTGGCACTGTAAGATCAGCACTAGACTGTGACCCACATGGCTGGCCATTCAAACCCATTAGCTGCTCCTCAGAAACCCTATGGAGGATCCCTATGAGTTGGAACCAATTTGATGACTCTTCAGTATTTCTGATATGGTGCTGTAGGATAAGCACTGGACTGTTAACCTAGAAGTTGGTAGCTCAAACATACCAGCCACTCCTTGGAAACCCTATACAGGGTCACTATGACTCAAAACCACCTTGACGGCACTTAACAACAACAGTATTCCTTCTGCCTTCTCTTTTTAATTTGGAAAAAAAAACAGAAGACAGAAGAACTGATTCATTCAAACTGTCATGTTTGCAAGAATATTGACTATAACATAGACTGTCAGAGAACAAAAAAATCAGTCTTAGAAATACAACCAGATTACTCCTTAGATGTAAAGAAAGCAAGACTTCAGCTCACTTACTTTGGGCACATCATCAAAAGACCAGTTCCTACAAACGGATCACATTTTTTTTGTAAAGTAGAAGGTCAGTGAAAATGAAGGAACCTCTTAATGCTATGGACTGACACAAAGCCACAATAGTCTTTAACAGTAGACTCAAACATTCCACCAATCATGAATTTAGCTCAGAATAGGGTCACCATGAGTCAAAGTCAAAGTGATGGCAACTAATAACAACAGTAAAGGCTTTTATAGACATCCTGCAATTTCTCCCATTTCAGATCAAATAAAATCTTCTCTTAACTCCACCAACAGCTACTGTATCATATATCTGCTACCCCTTATAACAGACTCCTTGGAAACATTGGGTGTTTTTTTTTTTTTTTAATGCCAGTATTTTCAAGTATTTTTCAAAAGGTAGAAAAGAAGCAAGTGAAATTTTAATAACATATTTTATCTAACCTAATATTACCATTTAAAAATGAAATCATTATGTCATTGTTGTTAAATGCTGTAAAGTTGGTTCTAACTCATAGCAACCCTGAACAGGGTTTTCCAAGGCTATATATCTTTGCAGGAGCAGAGAGCCTCATCTTTCTCACTCTGAGCAGCTGGTGGTCTTGTACCACCAACCTAGTGGTTTGAAGTCCGGTGTTTATCTGACAGAGTCATTGACTCCCACAATCATTATTAAAAAAAATTTTTTTTAAAGATTAATAAAAGAAGCAGAGACAAGTAGGAGAGGTTCCTCAGAGGAGGCATGGAAAAACCAGAGAAGGTACTTTCCCGGAGCAGCTCCAGAGTTTTGAATCTAATACAAAGTGTGAGACATCAGTTTCCTGTGCTCACTGGTGAAGAAATCTGACTGTGGAAGGAAAGCATGGTGATTACTGAATTGATTGGAATGCTGCCTGAGGGCCCCTTGGCCTGGGCTGAAATCAGAAGGTGGGGCCACAGCCAGACTGATACAGTGATACACTACTAAAAACCACAGAGCAGCATCTGGAAAATGAGGTGTGATGAATTTTACACTTTTCTTTCCTCCTCTCACCTGTCGCACCCTCTCTGCCCATCCTGGAAACCTTCAGGCAAGTGGGAGCACACCTCCAAAAGGGTCCAGCATTGCACCCACAGTCCTCCCATGGCACAGGGTGGAGGTCCCTGGGAGCCCCAGTGGTTCCACTGGCTGACCATTTGGCAGCTTCTTATGATGTCTAACTCTGAAATTCGGCCCTTAAGTTGACTTGAGTGGGACCCTTTATTCCTTCTTTACCTAACAAGAGAGAGAAGGTTTGGCCATACAGTCAAACCATATGTGCACCTTGTAAAAAACCCAACATAAAAGGCAAGAGCCAACACCAACTACTATATACAAGGATGCAGCTATTCTGAGAATTACGCTGTGCATACGCAGATACCTAACTGACCTTCAGGTATAAAAACAGTGGACAATCTTTCTTCCATTCAATTCTCAATATCTCTCTGCACACTTCCACAGTGGTGACTAAAGGAGGGGCCTGAGTGAGTGGATACCCCCATTCACCGCTGGAGAGTTCTACTGTGCATGCACACTGACCTGCACAGCAAAGGCTACAGGACAGTCAACTATGGTTTTATTTTTATTTTGGAGTGGTAGTCTTTGTCTCTGCTTTTATACTGCTTCTGTTTTGGTCCTTTGGTTCTCACATTTTTCCTGGTGGTAGAAACTTTCTCTCCCTACATTACCCAAGAAGAGACAGCAATCATGGCCATATAGCCAAGCTACAAGTATAACCCATAATATCCCACCATCTGGACAGAAGCCAATACCAGCTGCAAGGCATTACAGGTAAAAAGGGAAGCCTATCTCCTGATAACATCCACCAGGAGACACTCAGTAAGCTTAACAACACAGTAACATACATTCATTTAATCATTGAAAATGCATCTAACTATTGAAAATGTCCAAGAAAAAGAACAACAAAAGATCTCAGCACATGCCCAAAACCAGAAAAGAGTAACTGAGACAAATGAGCTGGAAACAGACATAGGATTCCCAATAGAAGAAGAGCAGGCTTTGTATCTGCCTGAGAAGGAATTCAGAATAATGAAATGGAATACAAATTCAAATCCTCCAAAGAGGGGTAGGGGAAAATAAGGAAGAAGTCAGGAAAGTGCTACAGGAATAATCAAACAAGATAGATCTAGCATTGGAAACAATTCAAAACCTACAAAAAGCAGTCCAGATGATTAATAATAAAATATTAGAAATGGACAATACACGGAAAGGGCAAATGTGTAGAATTGAAGAGATAGAAGCCAGAACCAGCAAGCTGGAAGACAAAGCTCTTAATACTGTTAAGACAGAAGAGCAAGCAGAAAAAAGAATAAAAAATATCTGAAGAGAGTCTAAGATTCATGCAGCATATCATGAAGAGGAATAACTTAAGAATTATTACCATTCCAGAACAGGAAGAATCACAGAAATCCACTGAGGAGATAGTTGAAGAACTGCTGGAAGAAAATTTCCCTAAAATCTTAAAGGATGAGAAGATAAACATTCAAGAAGCTGAATGAACCTCAGGAAGGATAAACCCCAAAAGAAAATCACCAAGACATCATAATCTAGCTCTCCAAAATCAAAGACAAGGAGAGAATCCTAAAATCAGCCAGGGAAAAGAGAAGTGTTACCTACAAAGGCAAGTAAATCAGATTAAACTCTGAGCTCTCAACAGAAATCATGCATACAAGAAGGCAATGGGGAGACATATATAAAACACTAAAACAAACAAACAAAAAAACTGCCAAACAAGAATAGTCTATCCAGCAAAACTGTCAATCAAATACAATGGTGTAATCAAAACATTCCAGGATAAACAGAAGCTAAGAGATTTTCTCAAAGCCAATCCAGCACTTCAAAACATCCTAAAAGGAGTTCTTTAGAATGAAAACCAGCAAGAACAGAAAATAATCAGAGATTGACAGACATGGAAACAACACCCAGAACTCAGTCAACAGTTAGCAGAGTTCAGAACAAAACAAAATTACAATAACAAATTCAGAGGACCTGTGAGATCAATCAAAGATCACAGTATTAAAAATGTCAAAAAAAGGGGGGAAATATAGGAACAGAGATACAGGTGGTAAGGAGGTCAGGTAGATTTCAGGATACAATGTTATTGTTGTTGTTGTTGTTGTTATGTGCCATGGAGTCAGTTCCAACTCATAACGACCCTGTACAGGGCTCCTGAGGCTGTAAATCTTTACGGGAAGAGAAAGCCTCATCTTTCTCCCATGGAACAGCTGACAGTTTCAAACTGCTGACCTTGCAGTTCGCAGCCCAATTCATAACCACTATGCTACCATAGATTGTCTAAAATGGAGGGACATGTTAGGAGATTATAGGATAACCTCAAAAAAAAAAAACCCATAATACTCCTTAACATATCATGAAAATGAAGTTCCAAGTAAAACAGGAAACATTAAAACTAAGAAGAAACTGACAAGAAATGGCACAAAAAGCATGAACTCAGAACAAGAATGAACAGCATCATAAAAAAAAAAAAAAAAAACATAATGATAGCAATTAATTTATACCTATCAATAATTACACTGAATGTAAATGGATTAAATGCCTCAGTTAAGAGACAGAAAGTGGTAGAATGGATAAAAAAAATAAAATAAAAAAAGACTCTTCAATATGCTGCCTGCAAGAGACACACCTTACACACAAAGACAAAAACAGACTAAAAGTTAAAGGATGGAAAAAATATATCAAGCTAATCACAATAAAAAAGAAGCAGGAGCGGCAATACTACCCTCTGATAAAATAAACTTTAAGGCAAAAACCAGCATAAGAGATAAAGAAGGGCACTGTCTTATGATTAAAGGGTCAACTGAGCAAAATGACATAACCATAATAAATATCTATGCTCTCAATGAAAGAACACCAAGGCATATAAATTGAAGAAAGAAATAGAAAAATCTACAATTGTAGTGGGAGATTTTAATATGCCACTTTTGAAAAGGGATAGAACAACCAGAAAGACACTCGACAAAGATACAGAGGAACTAAACAGCATAATCAACCAACTTGACCTCATAGATGTATACAGAGCAACCAACAACAGCACAATACATATTCTTTTCCAGTGCACATGGAACATTCTCCATAATTGACCAAGTATTAAGTCACAAAGCAAGCCTCAATAAATTTTAAAAAATCAAAATATACAAATCAACTTTTCAGACCACAATGCTATAAAACTAGAAATCAACGATAAGAAGACCAAGGAAATAAAGTCGAATACATGGAAACTGAATAACACCCTGCTGAAAAGGAACTGGGTGTTAGAAGAAATTAAACGTGAACTCACAAATGTCTTAGAAACAAATGAGAACGAAAACACAATGTACCAAAATATTTAGGACACGGCAAAAGAGGTGCTGATAGGACAGTTTATTGCAATAAATGCACATTTCCAAAAAGAAAAAAGAATCAAAATTAACACACTAACTTAGCATCTCCAACAATTACAAACAGACCAACAAAGGGAACCTACAGTCACCAAAAGTCAAAAAACTCACAACAAAAAGAAGTCCAGGTACAGATGGCTTCACTGATGAGTTCTACCAAACATTCAGGGAAGGGCTGTTACCAATTCTACTCAAATTATTCCAGAATATAGAAGAAGATGGAAAACTTCCTAATACATTCTATGAAGCAAGCATAACCCTTAAACCAAAACCAGGGAAGGACATGACTAAGACAGAAAATAATATACCAATATCTCTCATGAACATGGATACAAACATTCTCAACAAAATCCTAGCCAACAGAATCCAGAAGCACATCAAAAAAATAATACATCATGACCAAGTGGAATTCATATCAGGGATGCAAGGATGGTTCAACATTAGAAAAGCAATCAATGTAATTCACCATATAAATAAGAAAAAAGAAAAGAACCACATGATCATATCAATTGATGCAGAAAGACATTTGATAAAATCCAACATCCATTCCTGATAAAAACACTCAACAAAGTAGGAATTGAAGGGAAATTTCTCAACATTTACAAGAGCATATATACAAAACCAACAGCCTACATTACTCTCAGTGGAGAGAAACTGAAAGCCTTCCCTCTGCAAACAGAAACTAGACAAGGATGCCCTTTGTCACCACTCCTATTCAATATTGTGCTGGAGTCTTAGCAAGAGCTATAGAACAAGATAGGGAAATTAAAGTCATTCAAAGTGGCAAAGAGGAAGTAAAACTCTCTCTATTTGCAGATGATATGATCCTATGCATAGAACACCCCAAAGACTTCGTAATAAACCTACTAGATCGCATTGGAATATTCAGCAAAGTAGCAGGGTATAAGATCAACATACAAAAATCAGCTGGAGTCATCTATAGTAACAATGACAGCACTGAAAAAGACATTAGGAAAGCAATACCATTTACAACAGCCACCCAAAGGATGACATATCTAGGAATAAATGTAACCAGAGAAACAAAGGACACATACAAAGAAAATGACAAAACACTACTATAAGAAACCAAAAGAGACTTACAAAAATGGAAGAATATACCATGCTCCTGTATAGGAAGACTTAACATTGTGAAAATGTCAATACTGCCCAATGCAATCTACACATACAATGCAATCCCAATCCATATTCCAATGACATTCTTCAAAGAAATGGAAAAAACAATTACAAACTTTAAATGGAAGGGAAAGAGACCCAGGATAAGCAAAGCAAAGCACTGCTTAAGAAGAAGAATAAGGTTGGAAGCCTCTCACTTCCTGATTAAAATTTACTACATGGCTACAGTGGTCATAACAGATTGGTACTGGTACTATGAAAGATACACTGATCAATGGAACAGAATCCAGAATCCAGAAATGAACCCATCTACATACAGTAAACTGATTTTTCACAAAGTGCCTAAGTATATTGCATGGGGAGGAAGATCGTTTTCTCAACAGATGGTGCTGGCAGAACTAGAAAGCAATATGAAAAAGATTGAAATAAGACTTTTTCCTCCTTATACAAATAGCAGCTCAGCATGGTTTAAAGAACTAAATGTGAATCCTAGAATTATAAAGGTCATCAATGAAAAAATAAGGACTAATGTGAGGGCTCTAATACATGGCACACACAGACTACCAAACATTTTGAAAATTACACAAACAAAAGTAGATAAAATAGATGGTTGGGACATACTAAAAATTAAAAACGTATGTGCATCAAAAGACTTCACCAAAAGAGTAAAAAGGGAACCCACATAATGGGAAAACATTTTTTGCAAGGACGCATCAGACAAGGTACTAAGTTCTAAAATATAGGAAACCACACCACCTCTATAAGAACTCTGGTAGCATAGTGGTTATGAATCGAGCTGCTAACCTCAATATTGGCAGCTCAAAACTACCAACCGTTTCGCGGGAGAAAGATGAGGCTTTCTGCTCCAGTAAAGAATCGGAACCAACTCCACGGTACTTAACAACAACAACACTTCTACAAAAAAAGACAAAAACCCAATTTTTAAAATGGGCACAGGATTTGAACAGACACTTCACCAAGGAGGAGATCTGGGCAGCCAACAAACATATGAAAAAGTGTTCACCATCACTAGCTATTGTTATTGTTGTTGTTAAGTGCCATTGAGTCAGATCCGACTCATAACGACCCTGTAGAGGGCTTCCAAGGGGCAACTGGTGAGCTTGAACTGCTGACCTTGCAGTTCAAACGGCTTTGCAGTCTGGCGCATTAACCCACAGCACGACACCAAGATTCCTGTTAGAAAGATACAAATCAAAACAACAATGAGATATCATCTCACACCAGCAATAACAGTGAAGATAAAAAAATATAGAGGACAATACATGCTGAAGAGGATGCTGAGAAACTGGGACCCTCCTACATTGCTGGTGGGATTGCAAAATGGTCCAACCACTCTGGAAAACAGTATGGTGCTTCCACAGAAAGTTGGAAATAGAAATACCTTATGATCCAGCAATTCCTCTATTTGGTATTAATCCACAAGAAATAGGAGCCATATCACACCAATGTTCATAGCAGCACTATTTACAATAGCAAAAAGATGGAGACAGCCTAAGTTCCCATCAACTGGAGATTGGATAAAAAAACTTTGGTACATACAAACAATGGAATATTATGCTAGCTTGAAGAATAACCAGGATGCTGCAAGCCACTGCATAACATGGATGAACCTTGAGGACACTATGTTGAGTGAAATTAGTCAGTCACAAAAGGAGAAATACTGCATAGGACCATTATTGTAAAAGAGTAAGAAAAGTACCCACACTAAAACGGGGAAAAATAAAAATTCTTCGTTGCTTACCTCGGTGTATTGGGTGGGATGAGGGGAGGGAAGGGTAAGTGGAGCACAGGGTAGGGAATAGACACACAATAGTTTTGGTGCTGGGGTGGGGGATACACAAGAAGCGGGAGCAGAATGGAAGAAAAAAGTGGATGGGAGAACAGTTAGGCAGGTTTGCATGGGCTATGTGGGACAGAGGTAAATAATGATGTATGTTCAACCTTGGAACAACAGGGCTCTGGGATACAGGGATTGAGGCATGGTTTGAATGGGTAAAACAGGGGAAATAATGTTAAGATGCCTGGCTGTCTTTTAGAATCTTGGTTTCCCTTGCCTACTATTGTTAAATACACTTGAGAGGGAGGGAAAGGAATAGCCAGAAACATCACCATAGAAAGCTTGTAAGTCGATCTTCAAACTATAACTGATTGTTGTTGTTAAGTGCCATCGAGTCAGTTCTGACCCATAGTGACCCTGTATAGGGTTTCTGAGGAGCAGCTGGTGAGCTTGAACCACTGATCTTGCAGTTCAAACTGTTTTGCAGTCTGGTGCATTAACCCACAGCACCACACTATAACTGATTGGAATATCTAAAATGGAGCTAGAACTTGCCCAGTGAAGGAGGCATCCTGCAGAGCCTTTGCATTGCATAATACCATTGGTGGAATCCTGATCCGCATCCAGAATCTTCTGAGGTGGGAAATTTCCACTTGAAAGGACAAGCAGACCAGCCTGGAGCTGCTAGAAGCACAGAAGATGCTTCTTTTCTTCCAAGACTGAGACTCAAGGGGAATACACAAGCAGGTGTGTGGCCTTGCTGCTGACCACGTTGGTCACCAATAAGTGGAAGTGGGGGAAAAACAGCAATGAAGTTGTGACTTAAGTCTGACCACATTCAATAGACTCCTGTCAACCTGGATTGAGATCTGGTTGGCCAGCAGTATGGTAAGACCTGGCGAATCCTGGGCCCAGAGACAGGGACATGGTCACAGAGGGCTAGAGTGGACAGTAAAGAAGCATCCAGCTGATATGAAGTGAGGGGAAATGCACATGAACACCCATACTTGCAGATAGTACCCACTTGACCTGGCTTCAATGGCTGGATGATCAGAACTTGACTACAGGAAGAAAGAAAAGGAAAAAAAGAGTAATCCATTACAATTTGATGAATTTGACCTATACTTATGTAAGTAGTAGCTCAAAAGAGGGAACAAATCTTTACAGAGAGGATCATTCCCACTCCTCGGTACACCGGGATGGGCAACTTAGACACTGGCTACCCAAAATGGGGGGATGGTGGGGGGACTACAAAGGCAAGAAGTGACTGGCTTACAAGCTTTCAAAAGGGAGCATAGTTCCAGAAAGTGCGGGGGAAGGTAGACTCTCCACTGAATGGTTTCCAACCTGTCTGGATGGGGCAGATGAAAGGAGATGGGGCTAAGATTCTTGTGGTTCAATAGTGAATAATTACTATCAGGATTGACTGTAAGTGTTGCAAATGTAAACGTAGACATTTTGTAACAAAAGGAGGGGAGTGGTTGATTTTTCAGTCCAGAAGTGATGGACCCCGTGACCATCAAGGGAGAAGAGCAGAGTGTGGGACCCTATCCAGAGAAGCAGTGACACCAGAGATGATGAAGTGGGAAGATGGAGCAGCTGTGGACTTTGGACTCAGAGAGGGAGAGGGTCTGTGTGCTGATGGCCAGGGAGCAGCCTTGCGGGGTGTACTCTTTGGTTGTTTGACAATGCTTGGAGGGGATTGCAATCATTGCAATGAAATTAAATACGATAGAATGAATGTAAAGCTGATATTGTCCCATGTAAACTAGCACTAAATTCACAATAAAAACTTAAAAAAAAAGATTAATAAGGTACTTTGAATTCTTTTTGACACTATTTTGGTGTTTTTGCTAAGGAGCCCTAGTGGTAATGTGGGTTAGATACTGTGCTGCTAATCAAAAGGTCGGTGGTTCAAACCCACTAGCTGCTTCAAGGGTGAAAGATGAGACCGTCTATTCTCATAAAGATTTATCATCTGAGAAGCCCAAACATAGGGTTGCTATAAGTCAGACTCAACTTCAAAACAGTCGATTTTTGGTTTTGTGTGTGTGCTATACTTTCAGCACATTTCAATTGTAAGCCACATTGTAAGTACTCAGTAGCCACATATGTCTATTGGTTCCCATATTGCACAGTGCTGGTCTATACTGCCCCAATTTCTCCTCCTGTCCTCTATTGAATTCAGTCTTTTCAGGCTTTCATCTTCACTGCTTTACTGAAACTGCTCTTATCAATATCTCCAATAACCTCCATTTTGTTATAACTATCTTATTTGGCACACCAGTATCATTTGACAGTTTTTCACTCTTTCCTGCTTGATGAACTTTCTTCACTTACTGCCAGGATGCTGGTTTGCCTCTAACCTCTCTGTTGTAATATTGAATACCAAAAATGAAACTTGTTTTTAACAGATTTAATAGTGAATGATATTGTTTCTCCAGTAGAGGATAGTTAAGTAATAATTATAAGAAGATATGTTTATCTAATAGCATGTGAAAAGAGTTGTTGTTAGGTGCCTTTGAGTCTGTTCCATCTTATAGTGTCCCTATGCACAACAGAACAAAACACTGCAGTTCTGTACCGTCGTTGTAATTATTGTTATATTTGAACCCATTCTTATTGTCATTGAGTCAGTCTGTCTCACTGAAGTTCTTCCTCATTTTTACTGACCCTCCACTTCACTAAGCATGATGTCATTCTCCAGAGACTGGTTTCTCCTGTTAATATGTCCAAACTATGAGAGATGATATCTCACCATCTTGGCTGCTAAGGAGCATTCTGGCTGTACTTCTTCCAAGACAGATTTGTTTGTTCTTCTGGCAGTCCATAATTCAAATGCATTGATTCTTCTCTGGACCTCCTTATTCGTTGTCCAATTTTCAAATGCATATGAGGTGATTGAAAATAACATGGATTGGATCAGGTATACCATATCCTCAAAGTGACATCTGTGCTGTTTCACACACAAAAAGGTCTTTTGTAGCAAATTTGCCTTGACTGATGCTTCCCTGAGCACTAACGATGAATCCAAGCAAAATAAAGTCTTGACAACCTCAGTATTTCCTCCACTTATCATAATGCTATTTATTGGTCCAGTTTTAAGGATTTTCATTACATTAAAGTGCAATTGAGACTGAAGATTTTCATTAGTAAGCATTTCAAATTGTCTTTGCTTCCAGCAAGCAAAGTTGTGTTCCCTGTATATGTGCATCTGTGGAAGGAATAGGACATTAAATTCTTTATGTGGTGCCTGCCCTAAGATATTCTTTACACCTTGAATCAAAATCAGTTAACAGTTAGGTTCAAGAAATAAAAGATATTATGTTTGAATTTTGTTCTTTTTAAAAATCATCTGTTTGAGACCAAATGGTCAGCAATTGCTTTTAAAGACAGATGCAAATGTATGTGGGCTGGGAAACTAGATGAATGGAAATGGAAATAATAAGAACGAATGTTCATACATTGTGAAAAATGTAAACAACGCCAGTCAACAATTTATGTAGAAAATGTTGAATGGGAACCTAAACTGATGTACAAACAGTCTCCAAAACCACAATAAAAAATATATTTTAAAAAATCTATATTTGGTAGGATCACGACTTATAAAATGAACAATAACTACACATAGAAAAGGTTTGGAAGAAGAGATACTAAAATACTAGTATATTTGGATGGCAGTGCTATGGACAGTACTATTATTTCCTATAATGACTGTGTATTATTGCTATAGTAAAAAACATTACCTTATTTAATTATTATCCCACCGAATTTAAATGCCATCATTTAGCTCACATATATATTTGAGTGTGTTTCTTGATTCTTCTCTATCCCACTAATTTATGTGTCTTTTCCTCTGCAAGTAGAATTTGATTTTTATTGTAGTAACTTTAGAATATCCTGAAATACCTGAATAAATCTCTTTTCACTATTCTTTTTTTTAAAAAAAAAAAATGGGCAAGTCTTAAACACATTTTCTTCCATAGATTTTTATAGTAAATCTACAGAATTCCCTAAAAATCCTCATTTATGTTCAATTGAAATAGCATCACATTTGTTTATACATTTGAGAGGGCCTGACAAAACCACACAAAAAGTATGTTCGCTGCAGCGAAGTTTAAAATAGTAACAAATTTTAAATAATCCAAAATTTTAACTCAATAGAAAGCGGTTACATAAATTATGGTAAAGCCATATGTTCGTAACTAGTCTCCAATAGACCATAACTCCAAGATGGCTCCTCCAGTATACCAGAACTCTTGGAATTCTTGCTCTTGCCTAGTATCCTCTTACACTGAATCAAGGCTGGCCTATAAGACCAATAGATTCATCTTAAGAAGGCTTCCAGATTCCATCTTGGTCACTGGAAATACATGCTCTGGGGAAGTCAGCTGTCATGGAAAAAAATTCAAATGCCTCAGATATTCCTGTGTAAGGAAGTCCATACTAGCAAGATGGAGACCATGTGGAGGGCAAGAAATGCCCAGTTATTCTCAAGTTGTTCTATTCATCATAGCTGAGGTATCAGAAATTCATAAAGGAAGAAGCCATTTTAGATATCCAATTCAATTGGACCTTGGACTCCAGTCCTAATCACCACTGGATTATAATCTCCTGATTGGCTTCAAGTGAGAACCACATAGCTGAGTTTAGTCAATTCACAGAACTGTGAGGGATGAAATAAACTGTTATTTTAGGTCACTGAGTTTTGGACTCAATGGTTATGCAGAAGCTACGATAACCGCAACAGAAATTGGTATCTGGAACTGGAGTGCTAACATAATAAAGCCTAAATATATGACGCTGCCTGTGGACCAGACAGTGGACAGAGGCCAGAAAGACTTGAGAGGACTCTTAATTGAGGTTGGAAAGACAAGAAGGATATTGTTGTTGGAGGTGGGAAGAAAGAGAACTGACATTAAATTAATGGTAAAAAGTTTAGTAATATGTAAGCCGTGGTAATGGAAAATATATTCCTAATGTCTGAGCAGAACATTGAAAGTGCCAAATAGTTTATTTTAGTTGCATATGTTTATTGTATTTTTTCTTATTGAAATATATTGATCTGACTTTTTTTGTTCATTGTGGGAAAGCTTGCTCTTGAGCACTTCCAAACATTAACATGCTGAGGCTGGGGGATGAAGGAGTTTCATATAAACCAACCTGACTCCTACCATTACATGGACCTTACTTATTCCCTTGTTTATCATATACATCTGAATAAATTGGCATAAAATAAACTCATGTTATAACAAAACAAATTGTGCAACTAAATGTTAATAGCATCTGTCCCTGTGTTGTCATTAAGTATTGTCTACTCAGTTCTTACTCATAATGACCCTATATGGGGTTTCTAAGGAGTGGCTGGTAGGTTTGAAATGCTGACCTTGTGTTTAGCAATCTAGGTAGTTTTAATTTCTTTTAAATGATTTATCCTTATTTTTAAATTTATGTGTAATAGTTATTTTTATAATTAGAAACAAAATGCTGGGGTTTGTTGTTTGTTTGTTTGTTTATTTTAAGGGCTGTCTCCTTCCTTTGTAGTTCCTCATACTCTTGCAACAGGGACTTAGTTACGTGGTTAGTTTTTCACAAGCAGTACCTTTAAATGTTTGACCACTTTGGCCATGCCAACTTCTTGGTATTTTTTGTTTGTTGTTGTTGTTAAGTGCTGTTGAGTTGGTTTCAACTCATAGCGACCCTATATAGGGTTTCCAAAGAGTGGTTTGGCGAGCTTGAACTGTTGACCTTACAGCTCAAATTGACCTTGCAGTCCAGTACATTAATCCATTGCACCAACTTAGAAATTAACTGAATTTATGAAACAGTTGAAAAATACTAACCTAGAAACAGCATCAGAAAAGACCATTCCCTAGAAAAAGACATCATGTTGTGTAAAGCAGCAAGTTTGAGAAAACTAGGGAACCCCTCAAATGAGATGGATTAGCACAGTGATCACAACAATAGAGTCAAACACAGCAACAAGCAGGAAATGGAGCAGTGCCAGGTGGTGTTTTATTCTATTAGACATAAGGTTACCAAGAGGCAGAGCCAACTTAATAGCAGATCACAGCAAGCTTGGTTACTGTTGTCATTATTTTAGGTGCCATCATTTCTGACTCATTCTGACTCTCCCTGTGTACAACAGAAGGAAACTCTGCCCAGTCCTGCACCATCCTCACAATTGTGGGTACATTTGAGCCCATTGCTGCTGCCACTGTGTTAACCCACCTCATTGAGGGTCTCCTCCTTTTTGCTGACCCTCCACTCTAGAGACAGGTCTTGCTTGATAACACGTTTGCTATAAGATACAGGATGATGACACCCTCCATTGGATTTCAAAAGGAAATATATATATATATCACTTGTACTTGTAAGGGCGTCCAGCCCCTCCAAAGGCTTTAGTGTTGGTTGCTTTACCCATCTGAACGGCAGTTTGTCCATCCATCTGTGCACTGTGCTCAACATCTGAAAAATTCAAGCCCTCTCAAAACAAAATCCAGCTATGGGCAATGAACACTGTTTCCTCTTTGTCTGCTCTGATTTAGACAGGTTATATGTGTATGTGCTATAAGTGGAGTGTGGAATTCTTTCAGTCCCAGGAGAAGGAAGCAATCAAGAGAGCCTTAAGCTTGAGTAGGAGAGGAAATGGTTATTTTAGAAAATATAAGAAAGTCATCCAATTACAAGAATATTTAAAGCTATTCATGTAGCTGTTTTTAACCTGTATCCTAGGATATTAATTTAACTCTTCTGAGGATGACTTCCCAATCTTAGCTCAGATTTTCTGAAGTAACACACAATTTTTTCTTCAGTAACTGGCAAGAAGTTTACTTTCCTGATCTGTGTTCAGTGCCTAAAACAAATTGGATTATACACTGAAGGAAAGAGCTTGACTAAGAGACCCAGAGACACTTCTGTCCTTCCCTCTGACCATACTGCCCAAAGGAGGGCACTCGCCACAAGGCAACACCATCATCTGTTTCCATTATTCTTGGCATGTTCACTGAGTGGCATTTCAATTGCAGCCCTCTTTACCCTGATTGCAGGGGCCATTTGGGTCTAAGAAAGCTCACTCTTAATTCTATCCAGGAAAGAGAATATCATATTCCAGTTTGGTGGTTGAATGTACCAGATGGACACACATGACCTAGCCATTGAAGGGCTATGAACTCTATGGGGTCAACATGCTTGATGGATAAAATGATTAGAATTATGCTCTTGGAGAAGTTCTTGGAAGAGATGATCACTCCTTAAGTACAGGCTATGCAAAATGAGTCTCTTCGAAAGAAGTCAGTATGAAAATGTGGGGAGAGTGGAGAAACCTGACAAACACTACCTCAGCCAAGTGATCAAGGTCACCATTATTAGTGATAAGTCATGTTGATAACATGTACCTTTGAAATGGTATAAAATTGTACTTTATCCATGTGGTTTTCATTCCAAAAACTCCTAACTTCAATCTTATCTTGTTAAAAACATAAGACCAATCCCAATGGAAGGATATCCTAAAAAATACCTTGACCAATATTCTCCAAAACTATCAGCCATTTAAAACAGATTCTGAGGAATTGTCACAACCAAGAGGAACCTAAGAAGGCAAGGTAAATGAATGAAATGTGGGATTCAAGATAGGATTCTAGAGTATAAAAGGGCATTAGGTACAAACTAGGAAAAATATGAATGAAATATGGACTTCAGTTAATAAGAATACATCAATAGTAATCCACCATTTGTGAAAATGTATTATACAAGTGAAAACTGTTAATAATAATATCAAGCGAAGGTTATGTGGAAACATTCTGTACAATCTCCATAATTGTTCTGCAAATTTAAAACTGCTAAAAATTTATTAAAAATAAAAGAGAACAAAGACATTACATGCAGGAAGATAAAATTCAGAAGAACAGCAATTTAATCACCAGATTCTAGATAAATCAGAACAAAATAGAGAAACATTTTAAAACCAAACCAAAACTCTGTACTTCCTGCTCAGTTTTTCTATAAATATTCTGCTGCTCTAAAATGTCTATTAATTTTTTTAATGAAGAAAAAATAAAGACTTCTCAGACAAACACACACAGATAATTCATTGCCAGTAAACCTGCAATATAAGAAATTTTCAAGGAAATTCTTCAGACAGAAGGAATATGATATAAGACAGAAACTTGGATCTACACAAACAAATGAAGAGTGCTGGAAAGGGAATAAATGAAATTTTTAAATGCATTTCTCTTACTCTTAAGTGTTCTAAATCATAACTATGTTAAGCAAAAATAACGTGTCCATATAGCTTGTATAAAACTAAATTATATAACAAAAATTCCACAAAGTATAGGATGGATGGAAGAATTAGAAATATTTTGTTAGATTTCATAGACTTGGTTCCAACTCATAGCGACCCTACACACAGCAGAATGAAAACACTGCCCAGTCCTGTGCCACCCTCACAATTGCTACTACTGTTAGCCTACTCTCCTTCCACTGTGCCAATTCATCTCATTGGGAGTCTCCCTCTTTTGCTGACCCTCCATTTTACAAAACATGATGTGCATGTTCTGGTCCCTCCTTATAATATGTCTGAAGTATGAGAGACAAAGTCTGGCCATCTTGGCTTCTAAGAAGCATTCATATTGTACTTCTTCCAACACAGATTTTGTTAGTTCTTCTGGCAGTCCATGGTACCTGTAATATTCTTCTCCAACACCATAACTCAAATGCATCAATTCTTCTGCAGTCATCCTTATTCACTGTCCAACTTTCATAAGCATTTGAGGCTACTGAAAATACCATGGCTTGAGGCAAGCATCCTTTAGTTCTCAAACTGGCTTCTTTGCTTTTGAACACTTTAAAGAGTTATTGTGCAGTTTATTTGCCTAATAAAATACACTGTTTGCTTACTTGGCTACTGCTTTCATGATTGTTGATGGTGTATTCAAGCAAAATGAAGTCTTATATACCCAATGTACAATTGTACCCTACAAAATCCCTCCATCTGTGCAAGAGCAATCCAGCTGCTATACACCAGAGCAATGGAGAGAGATAACACTTGCTAAAATTACTCCAAGTTGAGTAATAAGAGAAGTGAAAAGGAAAGCCCATCTCCTGATCACATCTACCAGGAGGCAATCAGAACATTTAATAATACACCAACATACATTCAGCTAATTATTGAAAACACATATAATTATCGAAAACACCCAAAAAGCAACAGAAAATATCAGTTCATGTCCAAGAACAAGAGAGAATAGCTGAAACAAATGAACTGGAGGTAGACCTACAATTCCCATTGGAAAAAGGACAGGCTTTGGAACTGCCCGCTAAGGAATTCAGGAGAAAGAAATTGAAGTGCATCCAAATGCTCCAGTGAGGGGTTGAGAAAAATAAGGAAGAAGTCATGAAAGCATTACAGGAGCAATCAAATAAGATACAGATAGCACTGGAAGCAATTCAAAACCTGAAAAAAATAGGTCAAAATGAGTAATAATAAAATATCAGAAATGGACAATATGCTGACAAGGCAAAGGAGTAGAATTGAAGCCAGAGCCAGTCAGCTTGAAGACAAATCTCTCAATACTGCTAAGACAGAAGAGCAAGCAGAAAAAAGGATATAAAAAATCTGAAGAAAGTCTAAGATTCATGTGGGACAACATAAAGAGGAATAACCTGATGGTTAATGGATTTCTGGAACAGGGAGGATCACAGAATACTGCAGAAGAGATAGTTGAAGAATTTCTGGAAGAAAATTTCCCTAACATTTTGAAATATGAGAAGATAAGCATTCAAGAAGCTGAACAAAATCCAGCAAGGATAGATCCCAAAAGAAAGTCACCAAGACATAATCAAGCTCTCAAAAATCAAAGACAAGGAGAGAATCATGCGAAAGTTGGACAATGAATAAAGAAAATCATAGAAGAATTGATGCGTTTGAGTTATGGTGTTAGAGGAGAATATTAAAAGTACCATGGACTGCCAAAAGAACAAACAGATCTGTGTTAAAAGAAGTGCAGCCAGAGTGCTCCTGGGAGGCCAGGATGACCAAACTTTGTGTCTCATACTTCAGACATAGTGTCAGGAGGGACCAGTCACTGGAGAAAGGTATCATGTTTGCTTAAGGTGGAGGGTCAGAGAAAAAAAGGAAGAATCCCAGCGAGATGGATTGGCAAAGTGGCAGCATCAATGGGCTCAAGCATGGTGACAATTGTAAGGTTGGCCCAAGATCGGGCAATGTTTTGTTCTATTGTGTAGAGGGTCACTATGCATTGGTAATGACTTGATGGCACCTAACTACAACATATAAGACCAAAACCAATATCATTTTCAATGAAAAGATGCTGAAACTTTCCCTTTGCAAACAGGAACCAGACAAGGATACCCTTTATCACCATCCCTATGCACTATTGTGTTGTAGTCTTAGCCAGAGGTATAAGGCAAGATAGGGAAATTAAAGGCATCTAAGATGTCAAAGAGGAAGCAAAACTCTCTGTATTTGCAGACAATATGATCCTATGCAGAGAAAACCCTAAAGACTCAGCAAAAAAACCTACTAAAACTCATTGAGAGATTCATGAAAGTGGAAGGGTACAAGACCAGCATACAAAAATCAGTAGGATTCCTCTACACTGATAATGACAGTACTGAAAAGGAAATTTTTAAAGCAATACCATTTAAAATAGCCACTCAAAGAATGAAACATTTAGGAATAAATCTAACCAAAGACACAAAAGACCAATATGAAGAAAACTACAAAATAATACTACAAGAAACCAAAAGGAACTTTCAAAAATGGAAGAATATACCATGTTCGTGGATATTAAGACCTAACATTGTGAAAATGTCAATACCCAAAGCATCTACAGATATAACACAATCCCAATCCAGATTCCAATGACATTCTTTAAAGAGATGGAAATAAAACTATTACTAGCTTTATATGGAAAGGAAGGGGTTCCAGATAAGCAAAGCACTGCTTATGAAGAAGAACAAAATTGGAGGCCTCTCATTCCCTGATTTCAAAATCTACTACATGGCTACAGTGGTCAAAACAGCCTGGTAATGGTACAATGAAAGATATATATAGATCAATGGTACAGAATTGTGAATCCAGAAGTTAACCCATCCACATACAGACAACTGATCTTAGACAAACAGCCAAAGTCTTCAACAAATGGTGTTGGTAAAACTGGAAATCAAAATGCAAAAGATTGAAACAAGTCCTTATTTATTGCACAACATCTACAAAAACCAATTCAACATGGATTAAAGACCTAAATGTGAATTCTAGAATTATACAGGTCAACAATGAAAAAAAATAGAAACAAATTTAAGGACTCTAATTCAGGGCATGGAGTTCTGGTATGGCATTGTGGGTTAATTTGCCAGACTACAAAACCATTTGAACTGCAAGGTCAGCAGTTCAAGCTCATCAGCTGCTCCATGGAAACCCTATACAGGGTCTCTATGGGTCAGAAACAACTCTACAGCACTTAATAAAAACATCAACAATGCAGGGCATACATAAACTATCAAACATTGTGAGAATTGCCCAAACAGAAGAAGACAAATAGATAATTAGGACATACTAAAAATTAGAAATATGTGCATCAAAAGAAACAATGGGATATTATCTCACACCAGCCATAACAGCAAAGTCAAAAAAATGAGGACAATCAATGCTGGCAAGGATGTGGAGAGACTGGGATGCTTCTACATTGCTGGCAGGAATGTAAAATGGCTAAACTGCTCTTAAAAATGGTATTGCATTTCCTCAGAAAGTTGAAAATTGAAATACGTTATGATCCAGCAATTCCTCTACTTAGTATATATCCACAAGAAATATGGCCCAGAAGAAGGGTAGATATGTGCACACCAATGTTTATTGCAGCACTACTCACAATAACAAAAAAATGCAGACAGCCTAAGTGCCCATCAATGGAAGAATGAATAAACACACTTTGGTACATACATACAATGGAATATTATGCTACCTTGGAGAATAATGAGGAAGCTGCAAACCATTGCATAACATGGGTGAACCTTTAGGACATTATGCTGAGTACAATAAGTCAGTCATAAAAGGACAAATATTGTATAAGACCATTATTGTAAAAGCTTAAGAAAAGATACCTGTACTAAAAGAAAAGAAAAAGTCTTCACTAGTTACCAGGGGTGTGAGGGAGGGGATGACAGAGCACAAGTTAGGGGATAGATATATAATTGTTTGGGCATTGGGGAGGGCAATACACAAGAAGAGGGTGGAAGAACAAGGTAGATAGGGGAACACTTAGGTAGGTTTGCATGAGCTAAATGAAACAGAGGTAAATGAAACATGAGCTAAATGAAACAGTGATACAGGGATCGAGGCATATAGTCTGAATGGGTAAAAGAAGGGAAATCATGTTAAGATGCTTGGCTGTTTTATGGTTATTGGTTTCCCTTGACTACTTTTGTAAAATAGATACTTGAGTGGGATAGAAAGGAATATCAGGAAAATGATTACAGAAAACTTGTAAGCCTGTCTTTAGTCTATAATTGATTGGAATACCCAAAAGAAGTTCTAGAACTTGCCCAGTGAAACAGTCTTCCTGTAGAGTCTTTGCAGTGTATAGGACCTGAGCTCCATCCAGAAACTTTTGAGGTGGGACATTCCCATTTGAAAGGACATGGAAACCAGCCTGGAGTAACTAGAGAAAAAAAGCTTAAGTCCTGAAAGAAAGACCAGCAGGTAAAAACAAACCAAAATGACAGTCTGTTTGACTATTACAAGACAAGCAAGCTGTTCAATAGCAAGCCATCAAAGCAAGTAATCAAGTCCCTTCAGGTAAAACCCCACTCCAAGACAGAAACTCAAGGGGGAATACATGAGCAGACATGTAAGCTCACTAGCAACTGTGTTGATGTACATTGAGTTGAAGTGAGAGAAAGAAGGTCATGAAGATATAGGCTGAATTTGACCACATTCCATAGACTCCGTTCAACCTTGAGATGAGAGGGAAAGATAGGAGCTAATTATTCCAAAGTCTGCGGAAACTTTAGAACTCCTGAGCCCATGGACATTCACCTAGCCATAGAGGGCTAGCACTGAGAGTAATGCACCCAGCTGACATGAAGTGGGGGGAGACACACAAGAAATCCCAAACTTGCAGATAGTACCCATTTGACCAGCTTAGATGGATTGATAACCAGAGTTCAACTAGAGGAAGAAAAAGAAATTTGATATAGGAAGCAAATGTAAATTACTACAATTTGATGAGCTTGGCCTACACTTATAGTAGCTCAAAATACCAACTGAGAGGAAAGGAGTCTTCACATCAAGGCTCAAGTCTATCCCCTTGGTGTACATGATTGATAGGGATGGGCAACTTAAACATTGGTTACCAAAAATGAGGGCTGGGGAGCTATAAAGGAACAAAGTGGCTGACTTACAAGTTTTCAAAAGGGAGTTTAATTTCAGAGTGTGTAGGAGAATGTACAATCCCCACTGAATAGTTTTCATCTTGTCTAGATGGGTCTGGTGAAAGAAGATGGGGATAGGATTCTTTTGATTCAATAGTGAGTAACAATAGTGACTAGCTGTGATTGTCACAACTGTAAAGGTAGAAGATGTATAACAAAAAGAGGGGAATAGTTAATCTTACATTCCAAGAACAGAGGACCTTAGGACCATCAAGAGAAAAGAGCATGAGCAGAATGTGGGATCCTAACCAGAGAAGCAGAGACACCAGAGATGGAGGCATAGGTTATGACATGGAGAGACAGAGCAACTGAGGATTCTAGTCCCATGGAAAGAGAAAGTCTGTGTGCCAGCAGGCAAAAGGCTGGCTTGCAAAATGTGCCCTTTTGGTTGTTTAAATGAATATATAGTTCTGTGTGCTTTGTGCACATAAAAAAAAAAAGAGGGAAGAGAGGCAAACACTGTAAACTAATGGTGCATGGAGGGGACTGTAATCTTTGCAATGAAGCAAAATACCAATATTCTGCCATGTAAACTATCACTCAATTCACACTAACAGCTTTTGGAAAAAAAAAAAAATGCAGTCTAGAAAATCCTTTATCACATGGGATAGCTATGAGTCTAAATTTGTTCAATTACACCTAACAACAACAATGCTATGTCTGGCACATGGTAGTGTTCTTGTTGTTTGTTGCTATTGAATTGTCTCTGACCCATGGTAAGTCCATATACAATAGAACACAATGTTGCCCTGTTATGCACCATTTCCATGGCCATTAGTATGTCTGAGATAGTCAGATAGATATCTTACATTCTAGGAACAGAAGACCCTAGGGCTATCAAGGGAAATGAGCACAATCAGAATGTGGAACCCTATCTAGAGAAACAGAGACACCAGAGATGGAGGCAGAGATGATGACATGGAGAGATAGAGCAGCTGAGGTCTCTAGGATCATGGAAAAAGAAAGGCTGTGTGCTGGTGGGCAGGAGGCTGGCTTGCAGAATGCACCCTTTGGTTGTTTAAAAGATTACATATTCCTTTGTGGTTTTGTGTACATCAAAAAAACACAGAGGAAAGAGAGAACAGAAGAAAATATTGTTAAATGATGATTCATGGAGGAAAAACAACACAGAAGGAAGAGGAAATAGAAGAAAATACTGTTAAATGATAATGATGCATGGAGAGGATTGTTATCATTGCAACGAAACAAAATATGATAGAATGAGTGCAAAACCGATGTTCTCCCATGTAAACTATCACTCAATTCACAAACACAGTGTTAAAAAAAAGTATAATTGATAAGACAATAATAAAAATATAATGAAATTATAAAGTTTCAATTATTCCAAAAAAGAAGGTTGGCAAAAGCAAAAAAAAAGTAGATGGAAAAAAAGAAAATAATCAGCAAATTGGCAGCTATTAATTCAATCATATCAGTAATAACATTAAATATAAACAATCTCAATAACCTATTAAAAGACAGGAAAAAAGGAAGAGTTACAAGAGTTACAAGTGGTCTACAAGAAATTCACTTAGAATATGGAGACAAAGATTCACTAAAATAGAGACATTCTAAAAGTAAAAGGACAGAAAAATATATACAAACTATAAATAGAAGAACATTGACATAATTATGCTAATAGAAAACCAAATACACTTCAGAGCAAGAACTTTTTCCATGGATTAAAAAAAAATGTGGACAAAAAAATATGTCTCCAAAAGAAGACATAACTATTCTACATGTGTATTCACGTAACAATAAGAGATCTTCAAACTTCTTGGAGCAAAAACTGATGTAACTTAAAGGAGAAATAGACAAATCTACATTTATAGTTGAAAATTTCAATTTTTCTATCAGCAATTGATAGAACAAGCAGACAAAAGACCTGATAATTATTATTAAACAACCTGACTAACACTTATAGAACATTACATGCAACAACATCATAATACACAATCATTTCAAGTACACTTGTAACATTTATTAAGATAGATCATATTTTGTTTTATGAAACACACTGAATTTAGAAGACTGCAAAGCATACTAAGAATGTCTCTGACCATATTAAAATCAAATTAATAATTAATAATAGAAAGATACCTGGAAATCTCCTAAATATATGGAAATCAAATAAGTCATTTTTAAATATGCATGAGTCAAAACACAAATTTAAGGGGAAAATGTAAATATATTGAAGTAATATGCTGTTATTGTTGTTAAATGCTTTCAAGTTGATTCTGACCTATAGCAACCCTGTATAGGGTTTCCAAGGAGAAACTCATAGATTTGTACAACTGACTTTGTAGTTGGCAGTCCAGTGCTTATCCTACAGCACTACACCAGGACTCCTGAAGTAATATAACAAATAATAATGAATAAAATGAAAGTATAACACATTGAAATTTATAAGATGAATCTAAAGCAGTGCTTAGAGAAAAAATTTAGCATTAAATCCTTTTATCATGCAAAAAGAAAGATCTAAAATTAATGATACAAACTTCCATGTTAGGAAAGTAGAATAAAAAAGAATATTTAAACTGTTAAACTGAAAACAAGCAGAAGGACATAAGGATCAAGATCAAGTAAAATTATTAAAATGAAATCAGAAAATTAATAGAGAAAGAACTCAAAGTTGGCTTTTTAAAACTAATAAGCTAACAAACACACAATAGATTAATAAAAGTCTCCCTAGATGAAGCAAGCAGTTTGGGCTCAACTACTAATTGAAAGGTGGGCAGTTCAAATCCACCCAGTAGTGGCAAGGAAGAAAGGACTCTGATAGCTTTCATGAAGATTACTTTCAGGATAATGCTATGGAACTGTTCTCTATGTAACACATGGGGTCACCACGAGTTGGAGGCAGATCTATGGCGATGGTTTGGCTTTAGCCAAGGAAAATAGAGTGAGAACACACATTTCCATTTTCAAAAACAAAGAACACCAGTACAGACCCCACAAACATTAAAAAGATAATAAAGGCATGCCACAAACTACTGTATGTCCATACATTTCACAATTTGAATGAAATGGGCAAATTCCTTGAAAGCCACAACTATCAAAGCTAATTCAAGAAGAAATGATATTGTAAATATCCCTATATCTATTAAGTAGATTCAATTAATTGTTGAAAATCGTCCAACAAAAAAATTCTAGGCCAAGAAAACTTCAATGGAGAATTTTACCAAATATTTAACAAAGAAAATGTGAGAGACCTATATCAGACATGGATTGAGGACCAAACATGAAAGCACATCTCTCTCACCACATGAATTATCACTTCTAAGGCATGAAACTGGCTTCAGATGGTTAAAGATAAACTAAGATCAGAGTACAATATATGGATTTTCCACCGCATCCAAAGAACATAGTATCTTATTTCACAAAATGTATTATGGATATTAGAAGAGTGATGGCTCTGTAGTGTATCAACAATAGACTGTGGGAGTTCCGGTTTTCCAGGGCAGCCAGGCGGCACTGGTGAGCGGGGGCTCCGGGATCGGGATAGGAGAACACGTGAGGGAAACCTTCCAGGAGGCGAACCCACTCTCTTGCTGCCACCATAAGTCTCAGTACGTCAGAGCCTTAGATGCGCTTTTTTGAGAAATCATCATGCTGAGGAATTACAGGCTTCTTAAACTTGTGCCCACAGCTGCAGCCCCAGCTCCTTTGGGCTTGGGGGCAGGGCGGGAACCAGCTTGTGCCGAGCCTCCAGTAGCAGGGCGACTGGAACAGGGAGAGCCACTTGAGACAAGGGGAAGAGAAGACGAGGGACACCTGCCCAAGAGTGGGATTTCCGTTCGTACAGAAGACAGAGAGAAGTTAGTTTAAAGGGAGAAAAAAAAGGAAAAAAAACAGGCAGGCAGGAAAAGAGGAGAAGCAGCAACTGTCTGATGTCATCAGGCACAGACTGTGCCAGCACAGCCAAGCCAACTCTGCCCTGGCCAGTTGACCCACGTCCGCTGGCCCCGCCAGGTGCACGGGCGAGCGGCTCCCCCCTGCCCCCCACAGTCGAGCTGTGTTCACCGGCCCCGCCGGGCACGCGCGGGACAGCCCCCCTCCCGCTGAGCTGAATAGCACCCCCTGCCCCTCTGGGCCCGCACATGCGAGCGGCTCCCCTCCTGCCCAGCTGAACTGCATCCCACGGGCCGCTAGGTGTGCGGGCGAGCGGTCCTCGTCCAGCTGAGCTGAGCCCCGTTCCCCAGCCTCGCCGGGCATGTGCGGGCGATCGGCCACCACACCTTATTTGGGTCTCCCCTTTATTATTTATTTTATTTTATTTTATTTTACTTTATTATTATTATTATTATTATTTTAGAAGGTTCAGAAGGAGCCCCGGAGTGGCTCTGAGGGCTGGGATGCCACTACAAAGTCTTTTGAATTACAGGGTCGGTGGTTCATGCCCACCAAAGGCTCCTCAGAAACCCTATAAAAGGTAAAAAGAGGGACTTCCGGCTCTTCCATGACCTGGCAGCACAAGCTAGCCCTCTGCCCAACCTCCAAGGCTCAGGCCTGGCCATCAAGGCACAAGCCAGCACAAGTGGAGGTGCTTTGAGGTGGTATTTACCACCAACAAGAAGGCAATCCTGCTGTGGCTCAGCAGGTTAAGGGACCAGACTGCAGAGCCTTTTGAACTGCAAGGTCAGAAGTTCAGGCCCAACAGCTGCTCCTTAGAAACCCTATATAGGGTCTTTTTTTCTTTCTTTCTTTTTGCTCAGCGGGTTAAGACACCAGACTGCAGAGCCTTTTGAACTGCAAGGTCAGAAGTTCACGCCTACCAGCTGCTCCTTAGAAACCCTATACAGGGTCTTTTTTTTTTTCCTTTTCTCTCTTGTTGCATATGCGACTAGATTGCCTTATTTAATCAAGTTGTTTTCTCTGATGCTGAATTCTTTCTATCTTTTTTTTTTTTTTTTTTGTCCTTTCTTTTTTGATGTTGTTGCTTTTTTGTCTTGCTTCAGGATTATCTCATTATTGCTTTTGGTTTTGACTTTGCTTTTGATTTTGTTTTCTACCTGACTGGGGTTGCTAGGCAGTCACATAGCCTCCCTTCTGCTATAGGAAAATGCTGTTTTTTTCTTCGATTTTAATTTTGGCTTTGTTTTCTACCCGACTGGAGCTGTTTGGCTGTCACATAGAAGAGTGAAAAGGGAAGACCACATCCTGATCACATCCTCCTGGAGGCAATCAGAAAACATAAAAAAATTACCAAAGTACATAATTAATTATTAGGGCCACAAATAAACATTAAACATGTCCAAGAAGCAAAAGCAGATGTCCAGAAAAAAGATAAAATATCTGAGATGAATGAACCAGAAATAGACCTTCTCGCCATGCTGGAAGGAGGGCAGGCCTTGGAAATAACTGAGAAAGAATTCAGAAAAATGATTATAAAATGTTTCAAAACACTTTACAACGGAGTTGAGAAAAATAAGGAAAAAGTCAGAAAAGCGCTACAGGAACAATCAAACAAGATAGATACAGCATTGGTAACAATCCAAAACCTACAGAAACAGGTCCAAACAATCAACAACAAAATGGCAGAAATAGAAAACTCCCTGAAAGGTCAGAGGTGTAGAATAGATGAGATGGAAGGAAGAATCAGTAAGCTGGAAGACAAGTCTCTCAATACCACTAAGATAGAAGAACAAACCCAAAAAAGGGTAAAAAAATCAGAGGAAGGTCTAAGATTCATGTTGGAAAACATGAAGAGGAATAACCTAAGAACTATTGGCATTCCAGAACAAAATGAGTCACACAAGTTCACAGAGGAAATAGTAGAAGAACTACTGGAAGAAAATTTTTCTAACATCCTCAAGGGTGAAAAGATAGACATACAAGAAGTCCAACGAAGTCCAGGAAGAGTGAACCCCAAAAGAAAATCACCAAGACATATCATAGTCAAGCTCTCCAAACTCAAAGACGAGGAGACGCTCCTGAAGGAAGCAAGAGAAAAGCGAGGAGTCACACACAAGTGCAAACAAGTTAGACTAAGCTCAGACCTCTCAGCAGGAACCATGCAAGCGAGAAGGCGATGGGGAGACATATATAAAACCCTGCAAGAAAAAAATTGCCAACCAAGAATCCTTTATCCAGCAAAGCTATCAATCAAATATGAGGGTGTAATCAAAACATTCCAGGATAAACAGAAGCTTTGGGACTTCACCAAAGCCAACCCTGTGCTACAAAACATCCTAAAGGGACTTTTGTGGACCGAGAACCAACAAGAACAGACAACAACCAGAAATTGACGAATGTGGCAGCACCTCCCTGAATTAAGTCAACAGAAAGAAGAAATGTTAACAAAACAAATCTATAAGAACAAACTGAAAGAATCTGGGAGGCAGTCTATGGCCAAAACAAGTACAATGCTAAAGAAGGTGAACATGTAGGAACAGAGACCCAGACAATGAGAAGGTCAGGTAGATTACAGGATAAAATAGACGGCACTAAATGGACAGAGAACTCAATGGACCATAAGGCAACCTCAAAGAAAATTAACACTTCACAGCACAGCATACTAAGAGAATGAGAATCCAAGAAGAATATGAAAACACTAAAACTATAAGGAAACACACAAGAAAGAGCACACAAATCATGAATTCAACAGAGAAAGACAAACAGAACAAAGAAGCAGCAACACCACAAAAAGAAAAAGAATATATTGACAACAAATAATCAATACCTATCGATACTTACACTGAACATAAATGGTTTGAATGCACCTGTTAAGAGACAGAGGGTGGCAGAATGGATAAGAAAACAAGATCCTTCAATATGCTGTCTACAAGAGACGCATCTCACACACATAGACAGAAACACGTTAAATGTGAAAGGATGGGAAAAAATATACCAAGCTAACTGCAATAAAGAGCAAACAGGAGTGGCAGTGCTAATCTCGGATAAAATAAACTTTAAGGCAAAAGCCAGCATAATAGATAAAGATGGATATTATCTCATGATTAAAGGGACAATTGAACAAAATGAAATAACCATATTAAATATCTATGCTCCCTATGAAAGAGCACCAAAATATCTA
>NW_006408781.1:1792435-1794514 GCF_000296735.1 Chrysochloris asiatica
ACTGTTTTTTCTATCTGTTTGTTTGTTTTAATCATGGTTTCCCTTGCATTATAATATAGAGTAGACACTGGAGAGGGAGAGAAAGGAATAGTCAGAAACACCACACTAGAAGGCTTGTAAGTCCGTCTTCTGCCTGTGACTGATTGGAATACCTAAATTGGGGCTACAGCATACCCAGTGAACAAGGCTTCTTGCGGAGTCTTTGCAATATATAGAACTATAGGTGGAAACCGGAACCACATCCAGATCTCCAGAGATAAGAAATCCCCACTTGAAAGGATGTGCAGACCAGCCTGGAGCGGCTAGAAGAAGAAAAGATACCTCTTGAAAGAAAGACCTGCAAGAAAATTGGAGGCAGATGGGCTGTCACTACAAGAACAAACAAATCGTTTCCCTAGAAAACATCAAGGCAAATGGCCAGGTCCTCTCAATTCAAACCCCCTTCCAAGACTAAGACTCAACGGAAATGCATCCTCTAATTGGTGATCACACACATCGCTGATGGGTGGAAGTGGGTAAAGGCAGCAATGAAGCAGCAAGCTAAGGCCTACAATGATCAGTGGACTTCTGTGGACCTAGTTGGGGACCTGATTGACAAGCAATGTGAAGAGGCCTGGGGACTCTTGGGCCCAGAGTCAGTGGCGTCCACGGAGGCCTCAAGAGGAGAGTGGAGCTACCGGCTGATGGGAAGAGAGGACATATGCACAGGAGCGCCCACACTTGCAGATGATACCCATGTTACCTGGACCGGATGACTGGATGATCAGAGCTCAACCAGGAGAAGAAAGAGGAGGGGGGGGGGTAAAAAAGAGTGAGCTGATACACTCTGATGAACTTGACCTATACCTATGGAGCAGAGACTCAAAAGAGGGAACAAATCCTCACAGCAAGAAACATTCACACATACCCACCCCACACACAGAGTGGACGGAGAAGGGCAGCTTGGACATTGGATATTCAAATGGGGAGGGGGCTACAAAGCCAAGAAGTGACTGGCTTACAAGCTTTCAAGAGAGAACCTGATGCTAGGGAGCATGGCAGAAGGCAGAATCTCCAGTAGGTACTATTCAACCTGTCTGGGCAGAGCTGATGAAAGGAGATACAGATGGATAACTCGTGATACTGTAGTGAATAATATTTATCAGGACGGATTGGGAGGGTTGGAAATGCAAAGGTGAAAGTTTTGTAACAAGGAAGGGAGTGATTAATTCTCCAGGATAGGAACAGAGACCCCTGGGACCATCAACGGAGAAGAGCCGAGAGCGGGACCCTACCCAGAAAAACAGAGATGCCTGAGATGGAGACAGAGATGATGACGTGTAGTGATGAAGCAACTGGGGACTTTGGACCCAGAGAGGGAAAGGGACTGTGGGCCGAAAACTGGGGGGAGGAGGGGGAAGTTTAGGGAGCGGATTTCTGGGATATAACCAAGGAGCTCTGGTAGTGTAGTGGTTACGAATCGGGCTGTGAACCGCAAGGTCAACAGTTCGAAACTACTTGCTGCTCTGCGGGAGAAAGATGAGGCGTTCTGCTCTCGTAAAGATTAACAGCCTCGGAAACCCTGTGGAGGGTCGCTATGAGTCAGAACCGACTCCACGGCACACAACAACAACAACAACAACAACCCTTTGGGTGGTTGATGATGCGTGGAGGGGATTGGAACCATGTCAGGGAGATGATATATGATGGAATGAATGTAAAGCTAAAGTTCTCCCATGTAAAGTATCATATAATTCATAATAAAACATTTCTTTTGAAAAAGGAAACCTAGATCCAGAGGGTGTGGAGTAAGGTAGAATCTCCACTGAGTAGTATCCAGTCTGTCTAGGCAGGGCTGATGAAAGGTGACACGGATATGTCTCTTGTGATACAATAGTGGATAATTGTTATCAGGACTGATTGTGAGGGTTGGAAATGTAAAGGTAGACATTTTGTAGCAAAAGGAGGGGAGTGATTAACTTTGTAGTCTAGGAGGGAGGGCCTTGGGACCATCAAGGGAGAAAGTGGAGAGCGGGACCCTACCCAAAGAAACAGTGATGTCAGAGATGGAGGCAGAGATGATGACATGAAGAGATGGAG
>NW_006408781.1:1794784-1801155 GCF_000296735.1 Chrysochloris asiatica
AAAAATTAAAAAAAAAAAAAATAGACTATGAACCACAAGTGTCCTCTGGAAAATTCAGCTCCTGCAAATATTTGTTGTTATAAAGCACTTTAGAGTTGGTTCCAACCCATAGCAACCCTGTATAGAATTTCCAAGGAGAGGCTGGTGAGCTTGAACAATCGACCTTGTAATTCAAACTGACTTTGCAGTACAGCATATTAGCCCACAGCACCATACCGAGACTCCAGCCTTGGAAAATACACAGGGTCTCTAGGAGTCAGCACTTAACAACAACAACATCATGGGCATTAAGCAACACATGACTACATATGAGAAATCTGTGTGACCCTGACTTAGACAAAGAATTCTTAGAGACAACACAAAAAGGAGACTATACAAAAGAAAACACTGATCAGCCCTATCAAAATTAAGAAGTTTTGCTAGCAAAACATACTGTAAGGAAATAAAAAGAAAAGCTAAACATTAGGGAGAAATGTCTACCAGTAATATATCTGGAAAAGTACTTATACCCAGAGAACATATATAAAACTCTCAAAATTCAATAATAAAACAATCCAATGTAAGAATGGATAAAAGCCTAGAACAGGCCCTTCACCCAAGAAATGTATGCAAATACAAAAGAAACACGTGAAAACTTAATTCAGCATCATAAATTACTAGGGAAATACAGATAAAAAAATAAAGATACTGATTCGACTTCCAGTTTGGGCAGCAGCAGACAGCCAGGTAAGAAAGGCTCCGTGGGGGACGGAATGAAAACCCACATAAGCTGTGCTCACAGAACACCACCAGAGCTCTGGATCTACTATAAGGTCCAGGACGTCAATTTCCCAAACTCGCAAGTGAAAAAATCACGATATAAAGGAAAATATTGTGTGTTAGGAATCTCTGGACACGGGACTCCCTCTGCAGCCACCTCACCCAGGCAGAGTTCAGAGGGCAGGGTTACAACCAGACCAGAACAGGGAACCAGCAATAAAAGTGGTGTAGAGACGTTAGAAAAAAGGGGTGCAGGGGATTCTACACATTTTTCCTCCTCTTCCCTGTTGTGCCTTCTTTGCCCAGCCCAGACACCTTCAGGCAGGTGGTGGTGCACCCCCACATCCCCCCCAAAAAAGTCTTGTGCTGACCCCATAGTTTTCCCATGTTACAGAGAGAAGGAGCTTGGTGGCTACTTAAGATGTCAGCCTTGGGGTCAAGCCCTAAAATTGACTTGTGCAGGTCCCTTGGTGGCTGTGTGCTGTGGAGTTGGTTCCAAATCGTGGCGCCCTTGTGCAGGGGTTTCTGAGGCTGTGGATCTTTGTGGGAGCTGAGCACCATGTCTTCCTCCAACTGAACAGCTGGTGGTTTCAAACTTCTGAGCTTGTTGTTTGCAGCCCAATTCCCGACCACTGTGCTACTGAGGCTCCTTGTGCAGGACTCTTACCCTAGTCTATATAGCAAGAAAAAAGAAAGCACATCAGACCTGACAGACAAACCACAGAACAATCTGTAGAACTCCAACATAAAAGGACACAACTACCTCAAGAATTATGCTGTGCACACGCAGATACCTAACTGACATTCAAAGACAAAAATAGTGGACAATCTTTCTCCCATTAACTTCTCAATATCTATCCACACACCTCCATGGTGGTGACTAGAGGAGGGGTGTGAGCAAGCGGCCACCCCCAAACCACTGCTGGAGGCTTCTACTGTAAACACATACTGCCTGTGGGCACTCAGCCACAGTTTTATTTTTGTTTCAAAGTGGTGGTTTTTCTCTATTCTTTTATATTGTTTCTGCTATTGGTCCTTTGATCACACATCCTTGATGGAGGTGGGAGCTTTTTCTCCCTACGTTATCCAAGAAGAGACAGCAATCATGGCCATATACACAAGCTACAAGCATACCCCATAATATTTCACCATTGATACAAGAACCAATAACAGCTTCTAAGCATTACATGAGAAAAGGAAAGCCTATCTCCTGATAATATTCACCAGGAGACACCCATTAAGTTTAATAACACAACAACAAACACCCATTTAAGCATTTTAAAAAACACATAATTACTGGAAATGACAAAAAAAAAAAGACCTCAAATACAACAAACAATATCAAAACATGTCCAAAAACAGAAAAGAGTAATTGAGACAAATGCATTGGAGATAGACAAAGGCTCCCCAGAAAAGGAAGAGCAGGTTTTGGGTTTGCCTGAGAAAGAATTCAGAAAAATGATACGGAAACAAATCTAAATGATCCAAAAGGGGTGGAGGAAAACAAGGAAGAAGTTGGGAAAGTACTATAAGAGCAATCAAACAAGATTGATACAGCAATGGAAACAATTCAAAACCTGCAAAAAGAAGTCCAGATGATTAATAATAAAATATCAAAAATAGACAATACACTGAAAGGGGAAAGGAGCAGAATAGAAGAGATGGAAGCCAGAATGAGTGATCTGGAAGACAAATCTCTCAATACTGCTAAGATAGAAGAGCAAGCCAAAAAAAAAAAAAAAAAATCTGAAAAGAGTCTAAGATTCATTCTGGATAACATGAAGAGGAACAACTTAAGAATTATTGGCATTCTGGAACAGGAAGAATCAGAGAAGTCTACAGAGGAGACAGTTGAAGAGCTTCTGGAAGAAAATTTCCCTAACATCTTGAAAGATGAGAAGATAAACACTCAAGAAGCTAAATGTACCCCTGAATGGATAGACCCCCAAATACCATCACCAAGACATATAATAATCAAGCTCTCCAAAGTCAAAGACAAGAAGAAATTTCTAAAAGCAACCAGGGAGAAGAGAAGTGTCACTTACAAAGGCAAGCAAATCAGATTAAGCTCTGACTATTCAGCAGAAACCATGTAGGCTAGAAGGCAATGGGGAGACATATACAAAACACTAAAAGAAAAAAAAAATTGCCAACCAAGAATCATCTATGAAGCAAAACTATCAATCAAATATGTTGGTGCAATCAAAACATTCCAGGATAAACAGAATTTAAGGGATTTGTCAAAAACCAAACCAGCACATCAAAACATCTTAAAGAGAGTTCTTTAGACTGAAAACTAACAAGAACAGACAACAACCAGAGATTAACAGGCATGACAACACCACCTGGAACTTAGTCAACAGATAGCAGAGTCCAGAACAGAACAAAAACTGCAACAACAAATTCAAAGGAGCTGGGAGGGCAACTGAAGATCAAAATAATATCAATGTCAAAGAAGGAAGCCAGGTAGATTATAGGATACAATTGATTCTCTTAAATGGACAGAAAATTTAATAGACTGTAAGGTAACCTGAAAGAAAGTTAATACTTCACAACTTCCAATGAAAATGAACTTCCAAGCAGAACAAGCAAACATGAAAACTAAGAAGAAACCAACAAGAAATAGCACAATATAAACAACACAAACTCAGCGCAAGAAGGCATATAGAATGAAGCAATGAAACACACTACCAAAAAATTAATATAATGGCAGCAATTAATTCATACCTATCAATAATTACATTGAATGTCAATGGATTGAATGCACCAGTGAAGAGACAGAGCCTGCAAGAGACACATCTTACACACAAAGACAAAAACAGACTAAAAGGTAAAAGATGGAAAAAAATATACCAAGCTAACTGCACAATAAAAGAGGAGTGGCAATTCTAATCTTTGATAAAATAAACTTTAAGACAAAAACTAGCATAAGAGATAAAAAAAAGGACACTACCTCATGATCAAAGGGTCAATTAAGCAAGAGACATAACCATAATAAATATCTACATTCCCGATGAAAAAAACACAAGATATATGAAGCCAATATTCCTAGAACTGAAGAAAGAAATAGACAAATCTACAATTATAGTGGGAGATTTTAATACTACACTTTCCAAAAGGGAGAGACCAACCAGAAAGAAATTCGACAAATTTATGGAGGAACTAAACAGCACAATCAACCAACTTGACCTCATAGACGTGTACAGAGCATTCAACCCAACAATAGAATATACTTTCTTCTCCAGTGCATATGGAACATTCTCCAGAATTGACCATGTGTTAGGTCACAAAACAAGCCTCCATGAATGTACAAACATCAAAATATTACAGAGCATCTTTTCAGACCACAATGCTATAAAACGAGAAATCAACAACAAGAAGACTAAGGAAATAAAGTTGAATACATGGAAACTGAACGACACCCTGCTGAAAAGTGACTGGGCAAAAGAAGAAATTAAACAAGAATTCATAAAGTTCTTAGAAACAAAAGAGAATGAACGCACAACATACAAAAATCATTGGGAAACAGCAAAAGCCGTGCTGAGGGGACAATTTATTGCAATAAACGTGCATATACAAAAGGAAAGAACCAAAATAAACACATTAATACAGTATCTCCAACTATTAGAAACTGACCAACAGAGGGAACCTACAGTCACCAAAAGAAAAGAAATAATAAAGACAAGAGCAGAAATAAATGAGATGAAATACAGAAAAACTGGAGGAAGAATCAATAGGACAAAAAGCTGGTTCTTTGAAAGGATTAATAAAATTGACAAACCATTGTCAAACTTAACCAAAAAAAAAAGAGGTAGAAGATACAAATAGCTCACATTTGAAACCACAGGGGTGATGTCATAACAGAACCAAATGAAATCAAAAGGATAATAGAATACTATGAGGAGTTGTATGCCAACAAATTCTAAAACTTAGAAGAGATGTATGCATTTTTAGAAAAACACGACTTACCAAAACTTACAGATGAAGTACTTGAACAGACCCATAACAAAAGAAGAACTTGATCAGGTTATCAAAAACTCCCAACTAAAAGAAATCCAGGCCCAGACAGCTTCATTGGTGAGTTCTACCAAACATTCAGGGAAGAGCTGTCACCAATTCTACCAGAATATAGAAGTATACCAGAATATAGAAGAGGACGGAAAACTTCCTAATACTTTTTATGAAGCAAGTATAATCCTCATACTAAAACCAGGGAAGAACTTCACTAAGAAAGAAAACTACAGACCAATATCCCTCATGAACATAGACACAAAATTTCTCAACAAAACCCTGGCCAACAGAATTCAGCAGCAGATCAAAAAATAATATATCATGACCAAGTGGGTTTCATAAAAAGGATGCAAGAATGGTTCAACATTAGAAAAACAATCAATGCAATCCACTACATAAATTAGAAAAAGGAAAAGAATCACATGATCATATCAATTGATGCAGAAAAGGCATTTGACAAAATCCAACATCCATTCCTGATAAAAACACTCAACAAAGTAGGAATTGAAGGGAAATTCCTCAACATAACCAAGAGCACTTATACAAAACCAACAGCCTACATCACTCTCAATGGAGACAACCTGAAAGCTTTCCCTCTACAAACAGGAAACAGACAAGGATGCACTTTGTCACCACTCCTTTTCAATGTTGTTTTGGAAGTATTAGCCAGAGCTATATGGCAAGACAGGGAAATAAAAGGCATCCAAATTGGCAAAGATGAAATAAAACTCTCTATTTGCAGACGATACGATCCTATACATTGAAAATTCCAAAGACTGAGTAAAAAAGCTACTAGACCTTATTGAAAGATTCAGCAAAGTGGCAGGGTATAAGATCAACATACAAAAGTCAGTTGGATTCCTCTATAGTAACAATGACAGTGCTGAAAAACACATTAGGATAGAAATACCATTTACAATAGCCTTCTAAATGATGATATACTTAGGAATAAATGTAACCAGAGAATCAAAGGACTTATACAAAGAAAATTAAAAAGCACTACTACAAGAAACCAAACGAGACTTATAGAAATGGAAGAACATACCATGTTCCTAGATAGGAAAATTCAACATCTTGAAAATGTCAATATGCCCAAAGCAATTTACATATATAATGCAATCCCAATCCAGATTCCAATGACATTCTTCAAAGAGATGGAAAAGACAATTACAACCTTTATATGAAAAGGAAGGAGACCCAGGATAAGCAAAGCTCTGCTCAAGAAGAAGAACAAGGTTGGAAGCCTCTCACTCCCAGATTTCAAATTTTACTACATGGCTACAGCAGGCAAAACAGCCTGGTAGTAGTACGATGAAAGATGCATTGATCAATGTAACAGAACTGAGAATCCAGAAATTAACCCTTCCACATACAGCCAACTGATATTTGACAATGTGCCTAGGTATATTGCATGGGGAGGAGATAGTCTCTTTAATAGATGGTGCTGGCAGAACTGGAAAATGATATGCAAAAGATTGAAACAAGACCTTTACCTCACACCCTATAGAAAAAACAACTCAGCATGGATTAAAGACCTAAATGTGAATCCCAAAATTACAAAAGTCATCAATGAAAAAAATAGGGACAACTGTGAGGGCTCT
>NW_006408781.1:1802232-1803245 GCF_000296735.1 Chrysochloris asiatica
GGGACAGACACAGGATAGCCTGAGTGCAGGGACAGGGGTTGGGGTGTGGGGGTGGTGGTGGTGGTGCAATACGCAAGAAGGGGGAGGGGAATGGAAGAACAAGGCTGATGGGAGAACAGTTAGGCATGTTCACATGGGCTAAGTGGGACAGAGGTAAATGATGATGTATGCACAACCTTGGAACAACAGGGCTCTGGGATACAGGGATTGAGGCACAGTTTGAAGGGGTAAAAGAGGTGAATAGTGTTAAGATGTTTGGTTGTCTTTTGAATCTTGGTTTCCCTTGCCTACCAATTGAAAATAGAAACTTGAGGTGGGGAGAAAGGAATAGCCAAGAATCATCACTTCAGAAAGCTTTTAAGTCCATCTTCAGCCTATAACTGATTGGAATACCTTAAAGGGGGCTAGAAATTGCCCAGTGAAAGAGGCTTTCTGTGGCCTTTACACTGAGCAAGACCATAAGTGGAATTCAGTACCCATCCAGAAAGGACTGAGGTAGGAAATGTCCACTGGAAAGGATGAATTGACCAGCCCGGAGCGGCTAGAAGAACTGAAGATACTTCATGAAAGAAAGACCGTCCAGGAAAATCCAAAACAATATCAGCAGTCTGATTGATTACTACAAGAACAAGTAAGCTGTTTGCCCGAGAGCCATCAAGGAAAGTGGCAGGGACTCCTCAGAGCAAACCCCCTTATAAGACTGAGACTCAAGGGGAATACATGAGCAGGCATATGGTCTGGATGGTGACCACATTGGCTACCAATAAGGGAAGAGGGGGAAAACAGCAATGAACTTTCTAGCTAAGCCTGACCACATTCAATAGACCTCCATGAACCCAGGTGGAGACCTGGATGGCCAGCAGTACAGCAAGACCTGGGGACTCCAGGACCCAGAGGCAGTGACTTCGCCACAGAGGACTACAGTGGAGAGTGAAGTGTCCAACTGATACGAAGTGAGGGGAGAGGTGCAAGAACACCCATACTTCCAGATAGTACCCACTTGACCTGGCTTC
>NW_006408781.1:1804667-1807569 GCF_000296735.1 Chrysochloris asiatica
CGGGAGTAGAAAGCCTCATCTTTCTCCCGCGGAGCGGCTGGTAATTTCGAACCGCTGACCTTAAGGTTCGCAGCCCAATTCGTAACCACTACGCATTTCCTTTAGGGAAAAAAAAAAAAAAAGGCATTTCTTATAATGTCATACCTACAATCCTAGATGCAGTATTCCAACTCCTAGCATTTATACATGAAAAATAAAATCTATGTTCACACAAAAATGTGAATGTTTATGTTGTTGTTATGTGCCGTGGAGTTGGTTACAACTCAAAGCGACCCTGTACAGGGTTTCCAAGGCTGTAAATCTTTACAGGAGCAGAAACCTCATCTTTCTCCCAGGGAACAGCTGGTAGTTTAGCTGAACCTGAGGTTAGCAGCCTGACTTGTAGCTACTACATTATGGCATATTAATTTATAATTATTCCAAATTGGAAACAACAGTACTATTCTTCTGTGGTAAGTGGTTAAATAAACTGAGGAAATCCATACAATGGAATATCCACTCAGAAATAAAATGAATTGACTATTGACACATGTATGGAGGAATATTACATGCATTTTGCTAAGTGACAGATGTCAGTTCAAAATGGCATATGCCCACTATCATCGAGCCTATTCTGACACATAGCAACACTTTAGAACAGAGTACATTTGTTCCTTTGGGTTTCTGAGAATGTAAATTTTCTCCTTTGGAACAACTACTGGGTTTAAACCATCAGCTTTGTGGTTCACAGTCCAGCACTTAACGTACTATAACACCAGGGCTCCTTGTTAGATACTAGTGTTGTTGGTAGGTGCCATCAAGTCAGTTCCAAATCATAGTATCCCTATGCACAACAAAATGAGACACTTGCCCAGTGTTTAACCATCCTTAAAATTGTTAAGTTTGATCCCATTTTTACTGTCACTTTGTCAATTCATCTCATTGAGGGAGTTCAACTTTTTTATCAACACTTCAGTGTACTAAGCATGTTGTTCTTCTCTGGGACTGGTTCCTCAGGATAAAATGTCCAAAGTATGAGAGACTAAGTTTCACCATCCTCACTTCTAAGGAGCATTTTGGCTATACCTCTTCCAAGACAGAATCGTTTGTTTTTCTGTCAGTCCATGGTACCTCAATATTATTGGCCAACACCATAATTCAAATG
Source organism: Chrysochloris asiatica (assembly GCF_000296735.1). NCBI lineage: Eukaryota > Metazoa > Chordata > Mammalia > Afrosoricida > Chrysochloridae > Chrysochloris > Chrysochloris asiatica. The sequence continues at coordinate 1,805,812 of NW_006408781.1, forward strand.
AATCAATTCTATAATCTTGCTTCATTGTCTAACTTTCACATGCATATGAGTCTAATTAAAATACTATAACTTTTATCAGACACACTTTAGTCCTCAAACTGACATCTTTGCTCCTTAACACTTAAAAAGGTCTTTTGCAGCAGATTTACCTAATGCAATGTGTCCTTTGAAAGTTTGGCTGTGGCATCCATGGATGTTAACTGTGGATCCAAGCAAAATGAAGGCTTTGACAATTTCAATCTTTGTCCATTTAGCATGACGTTATTTATTTGTCCAGTGGAACGTTGGAATGATCAATCATTCACAATCAAAAGGAAAATATTTTCCTAAAGACAAAATTGAGAAGGGATGAGAAGGAGGGTGGAATGGAAATAGGAACTACAGGGAAGAAGTGGGATATTTTTTATTGCATGGGGATTGCAATCATTAAGATGAAACAAATTATGATTAGTTGACTATAAGACATAATTTTCTCTGTAAACTTTCACTCAATTCACAATAAAAAATTAAAAAAAAAAAAACTTTGCTTGCACTTCTGGAAAGATATTACATTAGGCCAACATACCACACAGATTATCTACAGTAAAGATGCAAGCGGCCAAATGAAACAGGAAAAAAATAAATCCAGACCCAGATTGATTTACCGGTGAATTCTACGAAATATCCAGAGAAGATTTGACATCATTTCTATTTTAAAACCTAGAATGGGAACACTCTGCAATTCATCTTATGAAGTAAGCATTACCCTAACACCAAAACCAAGTAAAGAAATCACTTAAAAAGACATTATGGCAGAGAACAAAAAAGATGGCAGATTGGGTGGAAGTGCAGTAAGGAGCTCCGCCAGCAACAACACAGAATACCTGACCAAGCAGACTCAGGGGATGGTCCCAGAACTTTGAACCACAGATAAAGGAATATGAAGAAGGTTGGAAGGCTTACAGCTGGGGGAATTTGTGGCAGAAGCAAGAAATCCATTGCTTTCTAATTCGAGACACTCAGCTGCTCGAGGAGCCACCATCTTGGGTGACACCAAGCAGGGGAAGGATCAGAGTGGTCACAGACGACTTGCAGAACCACAGAGAAAAAGGTGTGGACATTCTTCTCTTTTGGTAGTTGTTCATTGGTCCCTTGCTATCTGTGCACCTCCATTCAGGTAACTATAGGGGTGCCTGAGCTAGTGGGCACCCCAGCCCCAACCTCGGATGGTTCTACTATGCATGCGCACAGATCTCCTTGAAATTTAAAGAGACGGTTTCCAATTAAAACCAAATGGCCACAGCTGGCCCTAAACTGTTTACAACTAGAAAAAAGGCCTTAACGGGGATTGTGGAGTCGGACAAGCAAACAAAAAAGGAAATTGGCTAAAAATTAAATCCTAAGTTATGTCAAAATGACCAACAGTGGCATCTTGAAATTTCTCATGAAGAAGAGTGAAAAGAGAAGCCCATTTCCTGATCACATCTACCTGGAGACAATCAGAAAGAATAAAAAATACCAAAACACATACCCATCTGAGTATTAAGGCCACAGATAACCTCTGAATATGCCCAAAAAACAGAAGCAGATGACCATATCTGCACATGTCCAGAAACAAGATAAAGTCACTGAGGCAAATGAACTGGAAGTAGACCTACACTCCATACTGGAAGATTGGCAGGCTTTGGGAATGCCTGAGAAGGAATTAAGAAAAATTATTATAAAATGTATCAAAACACTATACAATTGAGTTAAGAAAAATAAAGAAGTCAGGAAAGC
>NW_006408781.1:1809073-1829980 GCF_000296735.1 Chrysochloris asiatica
AAATACCAACAGAGAGGGAAAGAGTCTTCAAATCAAGTTTCAAAGCTATCTGCTCTGTACATAGGGTAGACAGGGATGGACAACTTAGACATTGCCTACCTAAAATGGGAGGCAATAAAGGCATGAAGTGACTAGCTTACAAGGCTTCAAGAGGGAGTTTAGCTTAAGAGTATGAGGGGAAAAAAAAGAGTCCCCACTGAATAGCTGTCATCTTGTCTAGATGGGTCTGGTGAAAAGAGATGGGGGATAAGATTTGTAAGATTCAATAGTGAATAACTGTTATAATGACTAATCGCGACTGTCATAATTGTAAAGGTAGAAGTTTTGTAACAAAAAAAGGGGAGTGGTTAATCTTACAGCCCAGAAACAGAGGATCCTAGGACCATCAAGAGAAGAATGCACAAGCAAAGTGCAGGACCTTATCCAGAGGAGCAGCGCCAGAGATGGAGCCATGGAGAGGTGGAGTGGCTAAGGACTCTAGATTCATGGACTAAGAAGAGAAGGACTAAGAGCTGGTGGCCAGGAGCAGACCTACAGAATGTGCCCTTTGGAAATATAAATTATTATATATGCCTGAGTGGGTTTTTTTGTTTGTGTGTTTTTTAAAAACTGAAAGTGGATAGAGAAAAATACTGTTAACTCATGGTACATGGAGGAGATTATAATCAATGTAATGAAACAAGGTGTATGATTTGTTGAATGTAAAACTGATGAAATGCCCTGTAAACTTTCACTCAAACCACAATAAAAACCTTAAAAAAAATTTTTTTTTAACTGAAAAAAAAAAAAAAGACATTACGGACCAGTATAGCGTACAGGTTACAAATTGGGCTGTGAACCACAAGGTCAGCAGTTTGAAATCTACCAGCTGTTCTGTAGGAGAAAGATGAGGCTTTCTGCTACTGTAAAAGATTTACAGCCTCAGAAACCCTGTACATGGTCGCTATGAGTCGGAACTTACTCCATGGCACATAACCACCACCAACCACCATCCCTGATGAGGAGTTCTGGTATGGTGCTACAGGTTAATGTGCTGGAAGTAAAGTTGGTTTGAACCACAAGGTCAACAGTTGAAGCTCACCAGCTGTTCCTTGGAAAACCTATACAGGGTTGCTATTAGTCAGAACAGGCTCAATAGCTTTTAACAACAACATCCCTTGTGAACATAGATGCAAAATTTTCAATAAAATCTAGATCAATAGAACCCAACAACAAATCCAAAAAAGTAATAAAGTGATGAGTTGGGGGCAGACTTGCAGGGTATACCCTTTGGTTGGTTGATGATGCATGGAGGGGATTGTAACCATGGCAAGGAAATGATATATGATTGGATGAATGTAAAGCTAATGTTCTCCCATGTAAACTATCACATAATTCACAATAAAACATAAAAAAAAAGGGGTGGGGGAATAGAGACAAATATTGTTGACTGATGGTACATGGAGGGGATTGTAATCATTGCAATGAAACAAAATATTATTTATTGAATGTAAAATTGATATTCTGCCCTGTAAACTTTCATTCAAGTCACAATAAAAACTTTAAAAAAACAATACACGTTCAAGCAGAATTCATACTAGATTTGCAAGGAGTCCTGATGTGGAGCTGTAGAATAAGTACTGGACAGCATGATTGGTTTGAACTGAAAGTTCGGCAGTTCAAACTGATGAGCTGCTCCTCAGAAACCCTATGATGGCTGTGTGCCATGGAGTCGGTTCCAACTCATTGTGACCCTGTACAGGGTTTCTGAGGCTGTAAATCTTTACAGGAGCAGAACGCATCGTCTTTCTCCCACGGAACAGCTGGTTGTTTCAAACTGCTGACCTTGCGGTTTGCAGCCCGACTCATAACTACTACACTACCAGGGTGTCTATTAGTTGGAATCAAGTCAATGGCACTTAACAACAACATGCAAGGATGGTTCAACATTAGAAAAGCAATCAACTTAATCCGCCTTGTATATAAAACAAACGAAAAGAACCACATGATCATATTTGTTGACATGGAAAAGGCATTTAACAAAATCCAACATTCATTTAACATCCAAAACAAGGCCAGGGGCAGACTGTGGAACAGACCAGCAATTGTTCATATGCAATTTCTGGCTGAAGCTGAAGAAAATTAAAACAAATCCACATGGGCCAAATATGACCTTGAACACATCCCACCTAAATTTAAAGATAATCTAAAGAATAGATTTGATGCATAAGACACTAAAGATGGAAGACCAGAAGAGTTGTGGGACGACATCAAGAACATCATACATGAAGAAAGCAAAAGGTCATTAAGAACACAAGAAAGACAGAAAAGAACAAAAGTGTTGTCAGAACAGACTCTGAAACATGCTCTCCAGCATAGAGGTGCTAAAGCAATTGGAAAAAATTAGGAGGTAAAAGGCTGAACAGAAAATTTCAAAGGGCAACTTAAGAAGACAAATTCAAATATTGTAATGAAATGTGCAAAGATCTGGAGTTATAAAACCCAAACTGAAGAATAAACTCAGCATTTCTCAAGCTGAAGTAACTGAGGAAAAAAAAACCATTTTCAACTTGTAATACTGGAGGCTTCTTTGAGCAAAACATTGAATGATGCAGATCAACAAAAGAAAATGGAAGGAATACACAGAGTCACTGTACCAAAGAGAAATAGTCAATGTTCAAACATTTCAAGAAATAGCATATGTTCAAGAGCCAATGGTACTGAAGGAAGACAGCCAAGGTGCAGTGAAGGCATTGTCAAAGAACAAGACTCTTAGAACTGATGGAATACAAATTAAAATCTTTTAACAAACTTATGCAGCACTAGAGGCATTCAGTTATCTAAGCCAAGATACTTGGAAGATAGTTACCTGGCAAACTGATTAGAAGAGATCCATATTTGTGCTCATTCCAAAGAGAGGTGACTAAATGGAATGTGAAAGTCACAGGATAATATCACTAATATCACATGCAAGTAAAATGTTGCTAAAGAAAATTCAAAAACAGCTGCAACTGTACATGGACATACAAGAGTCAGAGGTTCAAGCTGGATTCAGACAAGGATGTGAAATGAGGGATTTCATTGTTGACATCAGCTGAATCTTGGCTGAATGCAGAGAATGTCAGAAAGATGTTTACCTGTGTTTTATTGGCTATGCTGAAGTTTTTGACAAGCTACGGACAACATTGCCTGCATATCACAGGGTGCTAAGGAGTCTTCCTCCAATTCTGATGTCACATTCTTCTTCATATAATCCAGTTTCTCAGATTATTTGCTCAGCATACAGAGTGCATAAATATGGTGAAAGAATATAACCCTGGTGCACATCTTTGCCAATTTAAAACTACTCAGTGTTTACCTGTTCTGTTGTAACAATTGTTTCTTGGTCTATGTACAGTTCCTAATGAGGACACTTAAGTATTCTGGAATGCTCAGTCTCCACAATGTTTTCCAATGTGTGGTAACACCTGGGGACACTAGAGCCCATGGACAAGAACATAGCGACAGAGGGTTAGAACTGAGAGTGAAGCATCGAGTTGATATGAAGTGAGGGGAGAGGCACAAAAACATCCAAACTTGCAGATGTTACCCATTTGATAATCAGAACTTGACTAGAGGAAGACTGAAAAAAAAAAATTTTTTTTATATAGGAAACAAGGATAAACTGCTACAATTTGATGAACCCTACTCATGGAGGTAGTAATTCTAAATACCAACAGAAAGGGAAGGAAGGAGTGAGTCTTCACATCAAGTATCAAGAGAGGGATGGGCAACTTAGACATTGACTACCTAAAACAAATAGATGATAAAGGCACAAAGTGACTGGATTACAAGGTTTCAAGAGGGAGTTTAATTTAAGAATGTGTGGGGGAAGAAAGAGTCCCCACTAAATAGTTGTCATCTTGTCTAGATGGGTCTGGTTAAAAGAGATAAGGATAGAATTCTTATGATTCAGTAGTGAGTAATTGTTGTCATAACTAATTGTGACTGTCACAACTGTAAAGGTAGAAGTTTTGTAACAAAAATGGGGGCACACTTAATCTTACAATCCAGAAACAAAGGATCCTAGAACCATCAAGGAAGAAGAGCACACGCAGAATGTGGGAACTTATCCAGAGAAGCAGCGACACCAGAAATGGAGGCAGAGATGGGGACATGGAGAGAGGGAGTGGCTGAGGATTCTGGTTTCATGGGAAGAGAGGGACTAAGAGATTCTGGCCATGAGGCAGACTTGCAGAATATGTCCTTTAGTGATGTAAATTATTGTATATGCTTGTGTTTTTTGTTTCTTTTAAAGAGCTAAAGTGAATAGAGAGAAATACTGTTAACTAATGGTACATGAAGGAGAACATAACCATTGTGATGAAACAAGTTGTATGATTTGTTGAAGTAAAACTTTTGATGTGCCCTGTTAACTTTCACTCAATCTGTACTAAAAATCAAAGAAAACTAAATAAATGAAAAGAAATGGTCAATGTTCAACCATTTCAAGAGGTACCATATGATCAAGAGCCAATGATCCTGAAGGAAGAAGTCCAAGGTGCATTGAAGAGATTGGCAAAGAACAACATATTGGGAATAGATGGAATACAAACTGAAATCTTTCCATAAACTAATGCAGCACGGGATGTATTCACTCATCTAAGCCAAGAAATTTGGAAGACAACTACCTGGCCAACTTACTGGTTGAGATCTGTATTTGTGCCCATTTCAATGAGAGGTGACCTAACAGAATCACCAGACAATACCATTGATATCACATGCGAGTAAAGTTTTACTAAAGATAATACAAACCACTGCAACAATACATTGATAGAGAACTTTCAGAGGTTCAAGCTGATTCAGAAGAGGACATGGAAAGAGGGATACCAATGCTGATGTCAGAGGGATCTTGGCTGACAGCAAAGAATAACACAAAGGTATTTACCTGTGTTTTGTTGACAACACAAAGCATTTTGATTGTGTGGATTATGACAAGCTGTGGACAACATTATGGAGAATAAGTATTCCAGAACACTTAATTGTGCTCATGAGGAACCTGTACGTAGACCAAGAGGCAATTGGTCTAAACCAAATGGCTTAAAATTAGGAAAGGTGTGCACCTAGGGTTGTATTCTTTCACCATACATATTTAATCTGTATGCTAAGCACATAATCAGAGAAGCTACATTATATGAAGAAAATCATGGCATCAGGATTAGAGGAAGACTCATTAGTAAGTTGCGGTATGCAGGTGATACAATCTAACTTGTTGAAACCCAAGAGGATTTAAAATACCTACTGATGAAGATCAAAGACCACAGCCTTCAGTATGGGTTGCATCTCAATGTAAAGAAAAGAAAAATCCTCACTACTGGACCAATATACAACATCCATATAAATGGAGAAAAGATTAAAGTTAAAGACTTCGTTTTGCTCGGATCAACCATCAACACTCATGGAAACAGCAGTCAAGAAATCAAGAAATTTATTGTATCAGGCAAATCTGCTGCAGAAAACCTCTTTAAAGTGTTTAAAGAATAAATATGTCAGTATGAGGACTAAGGTGTGCCTGACACAAGCCATGGTATTTTCAAAAACCTCATATGCATGTGAAAGTTGGACAGTGAATAATGAAGACTGTAGATTTGATGTATTTGAGCTTTGGTGTTGGAGGAGAATATTAAAAGTACCATGGACTACCAAAAGAACAAACCAATCTGTGTTGAAAGAAATATAGCCAGAATATTCCCTAGAAGCTAGGAAGGACAGACTTCATCTCTCATACTTCAGACATATTGTCAGAAGAGACCAGTTCCTGGAGAAGGATATCATGTTTGGTAAAGTGGAGGGTCAGACATGGGTTGGTATAGTAGCAGCAGCAATGGGCTCAGGTGTAGCAACAGTTGTGAGACTGGTATACGACTGGGCAGTGTTTCATTATGTCATGCATAAGGTTATGTGAGTTGGTACTGGCTTGATGGTATCTACCAACAATAACAACAAATGAGTCGGAACCATCTTGATAGCACTTAACAACAAATATATAAATCTAAAAACCAACATTATTCTCAATGGAGAGAAACTGAAAACATTCTACTTTGGAAATGGAATCAGACAAGGATGCCCTTTATCACCACTCCTAGTCAGTATTATACTGGAAGTCTTCGCCAGGGCTATAAGGCAAGAAAGGGAAATTTATGACATCCAAACTGGCAGAGACAAAGTAAAACTCTATTTGGAGATGCTACTATCCCATACATCTATACATAGAAGACCATAAAGATTCAGTGAGAAAATTATCTGAACTCCTTGAAAGATTCAGCAAAATGGCAGGGTAGAAGTGTAAAGGATTACACTAATAAAGCTCTGAAAAGAAAATCAGAGAAGCAATAGCATTTACAATAGCCACCCAAAAGATAAAGACTTTGGAATAAAACTAGCAATAGAAACAAAAGACCAACACAAAGAAAACTATAATACACTACTATTTGAAGCCAAAAGAGATCTACATAAATGGAAAAAAATACCATGCTCACAGACAGGAAGACTTAATATTGTGAAATTAGTCATACTATTCAAAGTGATCTAAAGGTATAATGCAATCCCAATTCATTATATAATGCAATCCCAACAGCATTCTTCAAAGAGATAGAAAAAATAATAACTAACTTTGTACAGAAAGAAAAGAAATCTAGATAACAAAAATATTACTAGAGAACACAATAGGAACCTCTTGCTTCCCAATTTCAAAACCTACTACATAGTCACAATAGTCAAAACAGCCTGGTCTGGTACAACAAAAGACACATAGATCAATAGCATAGAATTGAGAACTCAGTTGTAAATCCATCTACCTATAGTCAGCTGATCTTTAACAAAGGATTGAAACACATAAAATGAGGAAAGGATACTCTCTTAAGCAAATGATTATGTTAAAACTGGATACCCATTTGCAGAAGAATGATTCAAGACCTATACCTCACACCACATACAGAAACAGCCTCAAAATGGATTAAAGTCCTAAACATAAAACCTAGAACTATAAAGACCATCAAAGAAAAAAACAGGGACAGGAGAGGTAGTTGGCCTTGATGGCAGATCAGGGAGAAGTGCAGTGAGGATCTCCATCAGCAACAACACAGAATATTGGATGAAGCAGTTTCAAAGGACTGTCCCAGATCTCTGAACCACATATAAAGGAATATTTAGAAAGTTTCAAGGCATACAGCCAGTGGAATTTGTAGTGGAAGCAAGAAATCCAATGCTTGCAGATCCTCTGGCCTCAGAGGCTCCTGGAGTGGCTATCTTTGGTGAGATTGAGTGGGGGAAGAATCAGAACTGCAATGGATGCCTGACTCCTGACTAATTCTCAAAGATAAAGGTGGAGTGTGGACATTCTTCTTTTCTTTTCTTTTTTCTTTTTTTTTTTTTGTATCTGTTCATTGGTCTATCACTGTCTGCTCATCTCCATCTGGTGAATAGAGAGGAAGCCTGAGAAAGTGGACACTACCACCCATTGTAGAATCTCTGAAGGGTTCTACAATGCATGAGCACAGACCTGCTCAAACTTTAAAGGAACAGTTTCTATTTAAAACCAAATGGCAGTGCAAAACAGCCACAGCTGGCCCTAAACTGTCTATTACTAGGAAAAAGGACTGAACAGGGGTTGTGGACTGGGAAAGGGACAGACTGAAAAGGAAGAAGGGTGAAAATTAAATCCTGAGTTCTGTCATAATGACCAACAGTAGCATCTTGAAATTTGTCAGGAGGCCTTGAAGACAAGAAGCAGAGAGGGACATTAAAGTCATACTCATATTTGGCTACAGAATTTTATTTTTTCTTCTCTCTTTTCTTTGATTTTAGACTACAGTATCCAATCTGTCTTTTTTGCTGTTGTTGTTTTGATTTTTGGTCACCTCTTTAACTTTAGGTGGCTCTTTATCTCCCTACATTACCCAAGAAGAGACAGCAATTGTGGTCATATAGTCAAGCTACAACCATACCCTATAAAATCCCAACATCCAGGCAAGAATGAATACAAGCTGCCATATACCAGGTAGGCAGCCAACAATTGTGACAGTTACCATGAATTGAGTAATAAGGAGAAGGAAAAGGGAAGCCCATCTCCTGATCACATCTACCTAGAGGCAATCATAAAGCATAATAAAATACCAAACACACATTCATCTAAGTATTAAGGTAACAGACAACTACTGAATGTGCTGAAGAAACAGATGACCATCTCTGGACATGTCCTAGAACAAGACAAAGTGATTGAGACAAATGAGCTGAAGGTACACCCAGAATTCATATTGGAAGGAGGGCAGGCTTTTGGAAATGCCTGATAAAGAATTTTTTAAAAATGATAATGAAATATATCAAAACACTTAACAGAGGAGTTGAGAAAGATAAGGAAGAAGTCAGGAAAGCACTGCAGGAACAATAAAAAAAGATAGATACAGCATTGGAAACAATTCAAAACACCAAAAGAGATCCAAACAATTAATAATACAATATTAGAAATGGACAATACACTGAGAGGACAAAGGAACAGAACTGAAGAGATAGAAGCAAAAACTCATTGCCATGGTGTGCCATGGAGTTGGCTCTGACTCAGAGTGACCTTATACAGGGTTTCCAAATCTGTAAATCTTTAAGGAAGTAGAAAGCCTCATCTTTCTCCCATGGAACAGGTGGTAGTTTCAAACTGCTGACCCTGTGGTTCACAGCCCAATTTGTAACCACTACACTACCATGAGTTGGGCTGTGAACCACAAGGTCAGCAGTTTGAAGCTACCAGCTGTTCCGTGGGAGAAAGATGAAGCTTTCTGCTCCTGTAAAGATTTACAGCCTCAGAAACCCTGTACAGGGTCGCTATGAGTCGGAATCGACTCCACGGCACATAACAACACCAACACTACCATAGTCTCTATGAACTAGTAAGCTGAAAGACAAATCTCTCAATACTACTAATATAGAATAGCAAGCAGAAAAAGAATACAAAAAATCTGAAGAAGGTCTAAGATTCATGTTGGACAACATGAAGAGGAATAACTTAAGAATTATTGGCATTCCACAACAGGAAGAATCACAGAAGTTCATAGAGGAGATAGTTGAAGAGCTTCTGGAAGAAAATTTCCCTGAAAAGTGAAAACATAAGCATTCAAGAGGCTCAACAAACCCCAGGAAGGATAGACCCCAAAAGAAAATCAATCTCTCCAAATACAAAGGAAAGGAGAGAATCTTGAAAGCAGCTAGGGAACAGAGAAGTGTTACACACAAAAGCAAGCAAATCAGATTAAGCTTGGCTCTCTCAGCAGAAACCATGCCTGCAAGAATGCAATGGGGAGACATATATAAAACCCTGAAAGAAAAAAACTGCCAACTAAAAACCCTCCGCCCAGCAAAGCTATTAATCAAATACGATAGTGTAATCAAAGCATTCCCCACCACTCGTCTGTCAGTTTGTTGTACTGTGGTGGTTTGTGAGTTGCTGTGATTCTGAAAGTTATGCCACCAGTATTTTAAATATCAGCAGGGTCACCCATGGTCGACAGGTTTCAGATGAACTTCCAGACAAAGACAGACTAGGAAGAAGGAATGATGAACTAGTTCCGAATATTTAGTCACTGAAAACCTTATGAATAACAGAGAAACGCTGTCAGGTATAATGCCAGAAAATGAGTCCACAGATTGGAAGGCACTCAAAATGCAACTGGGGAAGAGATGCCTCCTCAAAGTAGAGCTGACCATGATGACGCAAATGGAATACAGCTCACGGGAGAAAAGCCAGCGGGACCTTCATTTGCTGATGGGGCACAATTCAAAATGAAGAGAAACAGCTGTAAACATCCATTGAATATCCGAACATGGAATGTATGACGTATGAATCAGGAAAAGTTGGAAGTTGTCAAAAATGAAATGGAACACATAACCATCAGTATCTTAGGCATTAGTAAGCTGAAATGGACTGATATTGGCCATTTGAATCTGATGACCACATGGTTTACTATGCCAGAAATAACAAATTAAAGAGGAATGGTGTTGCATTCATTGTCAAAAAGAACATATCCAAATCAGTTATGAGGTACAATACTGTCTGTGATAGGATAATATCCATGTGACTACAGGGAAGCCCAGTTAATACCACTATTAGTCAAATATACGCACTAACCACTAAAGCCATTGAGGATAAAATAGAAAAATTCTACCAGCTTTTTCAATCTGAAACTGATCAAACATGCAATCAAGATGTATTGATCATTACTGGTAATTGGAATGCAAAGGTCGGGAGCACAGAAGAAGGATCAGTAGTTGGAAAATATGGCCTTGGTGATAGAAATGATGCTGGAGAATGTATGATAGAATTCCACAAAATCAATGATTTGTTCATTTCAAATACCTTCTTTAGGCAGCATAAGAGACCTCACCAGATGTAATACATAGAAATCAAATTGACTACATCTTCAGAAAGAGAAGATGGAAAAGCTACATATCATCAGTCAAAACAAGGCCAGAGACAGACTATAGAACAGACCATCAATTACTCATATGCAAATTCAAACTGAAGCTGAAGAAAATGTGAGGAATCTGTACCTGGACCAAGATGCAGTTGTTCGAACAGAACATGGGAACACTGAATGGTTTTAAATTAAGAAAGATGTGTTGTATTCTTTCAACATTCACATTCAACCTGTATGCTAAGCAAATAATCCAAGAAGCTGGGTTATATGAAGAAAAACGTGGCATCAGGATTGGAGGAAGACTGATTAACAACCTGCAATATGCAGATGATACAACCTTGCTTGTTGAAAGTGAAGAGGACTTAAAACATTTACTGACGAAGATCAAAGAGCACAGCCTTCAGTATGAATTACATCTCTATGTAAAGAAAACAAAAATCCTCACCACTAGACCAATAAACAACATGCTTATCAATGGAGAAAAGATTGAAATTGTCAAGGACTTCATTCTTCTTGGATCAACTATCAACAATCATGGGACCTGCAGTGAAGAAATCAAATGGCATGTTGCATTAGGCAAATCTGCTGCACAAGAACTTTTTAAAGTGTTGAAGAGCAAAGATGTCAGCTTGAGGACTAAGATGCGCCTGACCTAAGCCATGGTATTTTCAATAACCTCATATGCATGCAAAAGGTGAACAGTGAATAAGGAAGATCCTAGAAAATTTGATGATTTTGAGTTGTGGTGTTGAAGGAGAATATTGAAAGTGCCATGGGCAGTCAAAGAACTAATAGATCTGTTTTGAAGGAATTGCAGCCAGAGTGTTCCTTGGAAGCCAGGATGTCCAGGCTTCGTCTCTGATACTTCGGACATATTGTCAGGAGGGGCCAGTAACTGGAGAAGAATATCATGTTTGGTAAAGTGGAGGGTCAGAGAAAAAGAGGAAGGAGATCCATCCCAACGAGATGGATCGGCCAGGTGGCATCATTGATGGACTTAAGTGTGGCAACGGTAGTGAGGTTGGCCCAGGATCGGACATTGTTTCATTCTATTGTGCATAGGGTCACTATGATTCAGTACTGACTCAATGGCACCTAACAACAACAGCAATCAAAATATTCCATGATAAACAGAAGCTAAGAGACTTTTTCAAAGCCAACTCTGTGCTGCAAAACATCCTAAAGGAAGTTCTGTGGACAGAGACCAACAAGAAAACACAACAACTGGAGATTGACATATGTGGCAGCACCACCCACAACTCAATCAACAAATGGAATTGTCGAGAACAGAGCAAAACTATAAGAACAAATTCAAAGGATCTGGGAGGTCAATCTATGATCCAAAAATTACAATGTCAAAGAAGGTAAACACATAAGAATAGAGATCCAGACGGTCAGAAGGTCAGGTAGATTACAGGATAAAATAGACTGTATTAAATGGAGGGAAAAGTTAATGGAATATAAGGAAACTGCAAAGAAAATTAATACTTCACTACATACCAAGAAAATGAAATTCCAAGAACATGGAAACATAAACTATGAGGAAACTCACAAGAAAGAACACAAAAAAAACATGAACTCAGCATAGGAAGACATGCACAACAAAGAAAGCAGCAGCACCACACACACACACGCACAAACAAACATAATGGCAGAAATTAATCCATACCTATTTATAATCACACTGAATGTAAATGGGTTAATTGCACCAGTTAAGAGACAGAGAATGGAAGAATGGATATGAAAACAAGATCTTTCAATATGCTGTCTGCAAGAGAAACACAATGCACACAAAGACAAAAACAGAGTAAAAGTTAAAGGATAGAAAAAAAATACCAATCTAATTGTAATAAAAAAACGAGCAGGAATGGCAATATGAATCTCTGATAAAATAAACTTTAAGGCAAAAACCAGCATAATATAAAGATGGACATTATCCCATGATTAAAGGAACAATTGAGCAAGATGACATAAACATAATAAATGAATATCTATGCTCCTAATGAAAGAGCTCCAAAATATATGAAGCAAATTTTAACAGATTTGAAGAAAGATATAGACAAATCTACAATAATAGTTAGTGATTTTAATACACCACTTTCGAAAATGGATAGAACAACCAGAAAGAAACTCGACAAAGACAAACTAAACTACACAATCAGTCAACTGGATTTCTTAGATATGTCCAGCATGTTCAACCCAACAACAGTACAATACACATTCTTTTCCAGTGCATATGGAACATGCTCCAGAATTGACCATGTGCTAGGCTGCAAAACAAACCTCCATAAATTTACAATCATCAAAATACTCCAAAGCATCTTCTTAGCCCACAATGCTATAAAATTAGAAATCCACACTAGGAAGACCAAGGAAATAAAGTCAAATACATGGAAACAGAATAACATCCTGCTGAAAAGCGACTAGGTAGTATAAGAAACAAAACATGAATTCACAAAGTTCGTAGAAACAAATGAGAATGAAAATACAACATACCATAATCTTTGGAACACAGCAAAAGCAGTGCTTAAAGGACACTTAACTGCAATAAATGCACACACCAAGAAAGAAGAACCAAAATCAACATATTAACACAGCATCTCCAACAACTAGATACAGACCAGCAAAGTAAACCTACATCCAACAGAAAAAGGAAATAATAAGGATTAGAGCAGAAATAAACAAGATAGAAAACAGAAAAACTATAAAAAGGATCACCAGGACAAGAAGCAGGTTTTTTGAAAGAATGAATAAAATCAACAAACCATTGGCAAACCTAACAAAAGAAAAGAGGGAGAAGACACAGATAACATGCATACCACATGGGTGATGTCACAACAGAATCAATAGAAGTAAAAAGGATAATAACAGAATATTATGAACAATTTATTGTAATAAATTTGAAAACCTAGAGGTGATGGATACACAATTAGAAAAGCATGACCTCCCTAAACTTATACAGAGTGAAGTAGAAACATGAACAGACCTATAACAAAGGAAGAAATTGACGAGGTCATCAAAAAACTCCCAACCAAAAGAATTCCAGGTCCAGATGGTTTCACTGGTGAGTTTTACCAAACATTTAAGGATGAACTGTAACCAATTCTACTCAAATTATTCCAGAATATAGAAGAGGATGGAAAACTCCCTAATACAGTCTATGAAGCAAGCATAACTCTCATCCAAAACCAGGGAAGGACGTCACTAAGAAAGAAAGTTATAAACCAATATCCCTCATGAACATACATGCAAAAATTCTCAACAAAATCCAAGCCAACAGAATTTAAAAACACATTAAAAACAAAACAAACAAAAAAAAAAACATCATGACCAAGTGGAATTCATACCAGGGATACAAGGCTGGTTCAACATTAGAAACACAACCAATGCAATTCACCATATAAATAAAAAAAGGAAAAGAATGACATGATCATATTGGTTGATGCAGAAATGGAATTTAACAAATCCAACATTCATTCCTGATAAAAACATTCAACAAAGTAGGAATTGAAGGGTAATTACTTAATATAATTAAGAACATATATACAAAACCAACAGCTTACATCACTCTCAATGGAGAGAAACTGAAAACCTTCCCCTTGTGAACACGTACCAGACAAGGATGTCCTTTATCACCATTCTTATTCAATATTGATTTGGAAATCTTAGCCACAGCTATAAGACAAAATAGGTAAATTGAAGGCATCCAAATTGTCAAAGAGGAAGTAAAACCCTCTATATGCAGATGATTTGATCCTATACATAGAAAACCCCAAATCCTCAGGAAAAAAAAATTCTAGAACTCATTGGAAGATTCAGCAAAGTGGCAGGGTACAAGATCAAAATACAAAAATCAGTTAGATTCCTCTGTACTAATAATGACAACACTGAAAAGGAAATTAGGAAAGCAATATCATTTACAATACCCACCAAAAGGATGAAAAGTCTAGGAATAAATGTAGCCAGGGAAAATCTACATAGAAAACGATGCAAAGAAAATTATACAACACTACTATAAGAAACCAAAAGAGACTTTACAAAAATGGAAGAATATATCATGCTCCCGGGTAGGAAGACTTAACATTGTGAAAATGTCAATACTGCCCAAAGCAATCTACACATATAATGCAATCCCAATCCATATTCCAATGACATTCTTTAGAGAGATGGAAAAAATAATTACAAATTTTATATAGAAAGGGAAGAGACCCAGGATAAACAAAGCACTGCTTAAAAAGAATAACAAAGTTGGAGGCCTCTCACACTCTGAGTTGGCAGCAGCAGAGCACAGTCAGGTAACACAGGCTCCATGGAGAGAGGCTGAAAACCCTGAGAGGCAGCTCTCATAAAACGACACCAGAGCTCTGGATCTAGCATAAGGGTCAAGGTGTCAATTTCCCTCAACTGCCAGTTTTAAAATCACGGTACAAAGGAAAACACTGTGATTTAGAAATAGATCAAGACACAGGACTCCCTCTGCTGCTATCCCACCCAGGTGGAAGTCAGAGGGTGGGGCTATAGCCAGACCACTACAAGGAACAGGCGTTAAAAGTGGCACAATGATATTTGCATAAGGAGGTGTAGGGAATTCCACATGTTTTTTCCTCATCTTCCCTATCATGCCTTCTTTGCCCAGCCCAGACACCTTCAGGTAGGTAGGTGCACACCCCCCAAAAAGTCCAGTGTTGAGACCATAGCTTTCCCATGGCACAGACAGAAAGAACCCCATGGGTCCAAGGGCAAATTCTTTGGCTGCTGCTTTTGACTTCTACCTGTGGATCCCAGCCCTAAAGTTCACTTATGTGGGACCATTAACCCCTACCTACATAGCAAGAAAAAAAGCAGGTTTGGCCTGACAGACAAACCATATGAAAAATCTGTAAAATCCCAACATAAAAAGACACAACTATTTCAAGACTTATGCCATGCACAATCAGATACTTAACTGACCTTCAGAGACAAAAATAGTAAACAATCTTTCTCCCATTAATTTCTCAATCTGTCTGTGCACATCTATGGTGGTGACTAGAGGAGGGGCCAGAGCCACTGGACATCCCCATCCACTACTGGAGGCTTCTATGATGCACACACACTGTCTGTGCAGCACAGAGACTGGACAATCGGCCACAGTTTTATTTTTGTTTCAAAGTGGAGGTTCTTGTCACTGCTTTTTTACTGCTTCTGTTTTTGGACCTTTTGATCGCACATCCTGGAGGTGGGAGCTTTTTCTCCCTGTTACCCAAGAACAGTCAGTAATCATGGCCATATAGCCAAGCTATAAGCATACTCCATAATATTCCACCATTGAGACAAGAGCCAATAACAGCTGCTACACATCACATGCAAAAATGGAAGCCTATCTCCTGATCATATCCACCAGGAGACACCCATCAAGCTTAATAACACAGCAAAAAACATCCATTTATGCACTAAAATCTCACACAACTACTGAAAATGACCACTAAAACAAAACAAACGAACTCAAAATATGTCAAAAACAGAAAAGAGTAACTAAGACAAATGCGCTGGAGACAAAGACTCCCCAGAAGTGGAAGAGCAGGCTTTGGATTTACCTGAGGAAGAATTCAGAAGAATGATATGGAAAAAAATTCAAATGCTCCTAAAAGGGGTGGAGGAAAATGAGGAAGAAGTAAGGAAAGTAATACAAGAGCAATCAAACAGTATTAATACAGCAATGGAAACAATTCAAAACCTGCAAAAAGAGGTCCAGATGATTAATAATAAAATATCCGAAATGGACAATACACTGAAAGGGGAAAGAAGCAGAATAGAAGAGATGGAAGCCAGAACTAGTAGCTGGAAGACAAATCTCTCAATACTGCTAAGATAGAAGAAAAAAGGATAAAACAAATATAAAGAGAGTCTAAGTACCATGCTGGATAACATGAAGAGGAACAATTTAAGAATTACTTGTATTCAGGAACAGGAAGAATCAAAGAAGTCCACAGAGGAGATAGTTGAAGAGCTTCTGGAAGAAAATTTCCCTAACACCTTGAAAGATGAGAAGATAAACATTCAAGAAGATGAACGTACTCCAGGAAGGATAGATCCCAAAAGAAAGTCACCAAGACATATGATAATCAAGCTCTCCAAAATCAAAGACAAGGAGAGAATGCTAAAAGCGGTCAGGGAGAAGAGAAGTATCACTTACAAAGGCAAGTAAATCAGATTAAGCTCTGACTATTCAGCAGAAACCATGCAGGCAAGAAGGCAATGACGAGACATGTACAAAACCCTAAAAGAAAAAAACAGCCAACCAAGAATCATCTCTCCAGCAAAATAATCTATCAAATACAATGGTGCAATCAAAACAGTCCAGGATAAACAGCATCTAAGAGATTTTATCAAAACCAATCCAGCACTTTAAAAAAATCCTAAAGGGAGTTTTTTGGACTGAAACCCAACAAGAATAGAAAACAACCAGAGATTGACAGGCATGGCACCACACATGGAACTCAGTTGACAGATAGCAGAGTCCAGAACAGAACAAAACTACAACAACAAATTCAAAGGAGCTGGGAGGGCAACCGAAGATCAAAATCACATCAATGTCAAAGAAGGGATAAATGTAAGAACAGAGATTCAGCTGTTGAGGATGTCAGACAGATTATAGGATACAATAGATTCTCTTAATTGGAGAGGAAAGTTAATAGACTACAAGGTAACCCCAAAGAAAAGTAATAATTCACAACTTCCCATGAAAATGAACTTCCAAGCAGAACATGAAAACCAAGAAGAAGCTGACAAGAAATAGCACAAAAAATACAAACTCAGCACAAGAAGGCATGCATAACAAAGTAACAAAAAGCACTACCAATAAGTCAATATAATGGCAGCAATTAATTCACACCTATCAATAATTACATTGATTGTCAACAGATTGAATGCACCAGTGAAGAGACAGAGAGTGGCAGATTGGATTTTTAAAAAGACCATTCAATATGCTGACTGCAAGAGACACATCTGACACACAAAGACAAAAACAGACTAAAAGGTAAAGGATGGAAAAAAATATACCAAGCTAACTGCAACAATAAACAAGCAGGAGTGGCAATACTAATTTCTGATAAAGTAAACTTAAGACAAAAACCAACATAAGAGATAAAGAAGGACATCATCTCATGATGAAAGGGTAAATTGAGCAAGATGACATAACCATAATAAATAATTCACTACCAATAAAAACGTACCAATATATAAAGCAAACCTTACTCGAATTGAAGAAAGAAATAGATAAATCTACAATTATAGTGAGAGATTTTAATAAGCCACTTTCGAAAAGGCACAGAACACCAGAAAGAAACTTGACAAAGTTACAGGGAACTAAACAGCACAATCAACCAACTTGACCTCATAGACGTGTACAGAGCATTCAACCCAACAACACAATATACTTTCTTCTTCAGTGCACATGGAACATTTTCCAGAATTGACCATGTGTTAGGTCCCAAAGCAAGCCTCCATAAATTTACAAACATCAAAATACCACAGAGCATCTTTTCAGACCACAATGCTATAAAACTAGAAATCAACAACAAGAAGACTAAGGAAATAATGTCAAATACATGGCAATTGAACAACACCCTGCTGAAAAGTGACTGGGTGAAAGAAGAAATTAAATGTGAATTCATAAAGTTGCTAGAAACAAACAAGAATGAAAACATAACATACCAAAATCTTTGGGATACCATGAAAGCGGTCCTGAGAGGACAATTTATTGCAATAAATGTGCACATCCAAAAAGAAGAAAGAACCAAAATTTAACACATTAACAGCATCTCCAACTATTAGAAACAGACCAAAGAAGGGAACCTACAATCACCAAAAGAAAAGAAATAATAAAGATAAGAGCAGAAATAAATGAGATGGAAAACAGAAAAACTATAGAAAGAATCAACAGAACAAGAAGCTGGTTCTCTGAGAGGATTAATAAAATTGACAAACTATTGGCAAACCTAACCAAAGAAAATAGGGAGAAGACAAGAACATTTCACATGAGAAACCATATGGGAGCTGTCACAATGGAACCAAACGAAATCCAAAGGATAATAACAGAGTACTATGAAGACTTGTACTCAACCAAATTCAAAAACTTAGAAAAGATGTATGCATTTTTAGAAAAACAGGACCAACGAAAACTTACAGAGTGAAGTAGAAAACTTGAACAAACCATAACAAAAGAAGAAATTGATGAGGCCATCAAAAAACTCCCATCTAAAAGAAGTCCAGGCCCAGGATTCACTGGTGAGTTCTACCAAACATTCCGGGGAAAGCTCTCACCAATTCTACTCAAATTATTCAGGAACATAGAAGAGAACTGAAAATTTCCCAATACTTTTTATGAACCAAGCATAACCCTCATCCCAAAACTTGGGAAGAACATTACCAAGAAAGAAAGCTACAGGCCAATAACCTTCATGAACATACATGCAAAAATTCTCAACAAAATCCTAGCCAACAGAATCCAGCAGCAGATCAAAAAAATAATACATCATGACCAAGTGGGTTTCATAAAAGGGATGTAAAGATAGTTCAACATTAGAAAAATAATCAATGTAATCCACCACATAAATAAGAAAAAGGAAAAGAACCACATGATCATATCAATTGATGCAGAAAAGGCATTTGACATAATCCAACATCCATTCCTGATAAAAACTCTTAACAAAGTAGGAATTGAAGGGAAATTCCTCAACATAATCAAGAGCATATATACAAAACCAACTGCCTACATCACTCTCAGGAGAAACTGAAAGTCTTTCCTCTGTGAATGGGAAACAGACAAGGATATACCCTTTGTCACCACTCCTTTTCAATATTGTTTTAGAAGTATTAGCCAGAGCTATATGGCAAGATAGGGAAACTAAAGGCATCCAAATTGGCAAAGAGGAAATAAAACTATCTCTATTTTCAGACAATATGATCCTATACATAGAAAGCCACAAAGACTCAGTAAAAAAGCTACTAGAACTCGTTGGAAGATTCAGTAAAGTGGCAAGGAATAAGATCAACATACAAAAATCAGTTGCATTTCTCTATAGCAACAATGACAGAACTGAAAAAGACATTAGGAAAGCAATACCATTTACAATAGCCTCTCAAAGGATGAAATATTTAGGAATAAATGTAACCAAAGAAACAAAGAACCTATATGAAGGAAATTACAAAACACTACTACAAGAAACCCAAAGAGACTTACAAAAGTGGAAGAACTTACCATGTTCCTGGATAGGAAGTCTCAACATCGTGAAAATGTCAATACTACCCAAAGCAATATACACATATAATGCAATTCCAATCCAGATTCCAGCAACATTCTTCAGAGTTGGAAAAGACAATTACAAACTTTATATGGGAAGGGAGGAGACCCAGGATAAGCAAAGCACTGCTCAAGAAGAAGAACAAGATTGGAAGCCTCTCACTCCCCAATTTCAAAATCTACTACACGGCTACAGTGGTCAAAACAGCCTGGTACTGGTAGAATGAAAGATACATTGATCAGTGGAGCAGAATTAAGAATCCAGAAATTAAGCCATCCATATACAGCCAACTGATTTTCGACAGGACCACTGCAATCCCACCAGCAATGCCTCTCTGGAAAGCAATATGGCACTTCCTCAGAAGGTTGGAAATAGAAATACCTTATGATCCAGCAATCCCTCTAATTCATATTTACCCACAAGAAATACAAACCATAACACGAGTAGATATATGCACATCAATATTCATATCAGCATTATTTACAATAGCAAAAAGATGGAGACAGCCTAAGTGCTCATCAATTGAAGAATGGATATACAAACTGGTACATACACACAATGGAATACTATTCCACCTTGAAGAACAACAACGAAGCTGAAAGCCACCGTATAACAAGGATGAACCTCGAGGACATTGTTGTTGTTGTTGTTGTTAGGTGCCATCAAGTCGGTACCAACCCATAGTCACCTTATGACAGCAGAATGAAGCACTGCCAGATCCTGGGCCAAGCTCAGTACTGTAGCCACGCTTTAGTCCATCGATGCTGCCACCTGGCAAATCCATCACGTAGGGGGACTTCCTCTTTTTCTATGACCCTCCACCTTACCAAACATGATATCTTTCTACAGCAGCTGGTCCCTCCTGACAATATGTCCAAAGTATGAGAGACGAAGTTTGGCCATCTTGGCCTCCAGGGAGCGCTCTGGTTGCACATCATCCATAACGAATTTATTGGTTCATTTTGCAGCCCATGGCATATTGTCCTCCAACACCATAACTCAAAAGTATCAATTCTTCTACAGTCTTCCTTATTCACTGTCCAGCTTTCACATGCATATGAGTTTACTGAAAATACCATGGCTTGGGTCAGGCACACCTTAGTCCTCAAGCTGACATCTTTGCTCTTCAACATTTTAAACAGGACTTGTGAAGCAGATTTGCCTAATGCAATCCATCGTTTGATTTCTTGACTGCTGCTTCC
>NW_006408781.1:1830888-1844145 GCF_000296735.1 Chrysochloris asiatica
GAAAGATTTCAATTTTTATTCCATCAATTCCTGGTGCCTTATTCTTTCCCAATTCCTTCAATGCACCTTGGACTTCCTCCTTCAGTATGGTAAGGTGAGACATCCTTAATCCTTGGTTCCACATTACTTCTTACATCTTGTTATTTGTTGTTGGATGCACAAGAGAATGAAACACTGACCGATCCTGAACCAACCTCACATCTCTTGGCACTCTTGAACCAATTGATGCTGCTACTTGACAATTCCATCTTGCTGGGGGCCTTACTCTTTTTCTCTGACCCTCCACCTTACCAAACATGATATCCTTCTCCTGTGACTGGTCCCTCCTGAAAATATATCTGAAGTATGAGAGATGAAGTTTGGCAATCTTGGCATCCAAGGATCATTCTGGCTACACTTCTTACAACTAAGATCTGTTGGTTCTTTTGGCAGCCCATGGCACTTTAAATATTCTCCTCCAATACCATAACAAAAAGCATAAATTCTTCTATGGTCTTCCTTATTCACTGTACAATTTTTGTATGCATATGAGGTTATTGAAAATACCATTGCTTGGGTCAGTTGCGCCTTAGTCCTCAAATTGACATCTTTGCTCTTGAACACTTTAAAAAGGCCTTGATGCAGCAGATTTGCCTAATGCAATACGTTGTTTGATTTCTTGGCTGCTTTGTCCTTCAGTGTTGATAGTTGATCCGAGAAGAATGAAGTCCTTGGCAACTTCAATCTTTTCTCTTTTGATAAGAATGGTGTTTATTTGTCCATTCATGAGGATTTTTGTTTTCTTTATATTGAGAGGCAATCCATATCAAAGGCTGTGCTCTTTCATCGTCATCAGGAAGTATTTTAAGTCCTCTTCATTTTCAGCAAGCAAGGTGGTATCATCTGCATATTAATGAGTCTTCCTCCAATCCTGATGCCACGTTTTTCTTCATATAACCCAGCTTCTCAGAATAATTGTTCAGCATACAGGTTGAATAAGTATGGTAAAAGAATACAACCTTGTCACACACCTTTTTTAAGTTGAAAGCATTCAGTGTCATTCCATCAATTCCTGGTGCCTTGTTCTTTGCCGATTCCTTCAATGCACTTTGAACTTCCTTCTTCGGTATCATTGGATCTTTATCATATGCTCCCTTTTGAAATGGTTGAACATCAACCATATCCTTTTGGTACAGTGACTGTGAATGTCTTCCATCTTCTTTTGATGCTTTCTGCATTGTTCAATAATTTGCAAAGATAATCCTTCAATAGCAAAAGTCAAGGCTTGAATTTTTTCTTCAGTTCTCCCAGCTTGAGAAATGCTGAGCATCTTCTTCCTTTTTGGTTTTCTGACTCCAGATCTTTCCTTGTAATATTTGACTTTGTCTTCTTGAGCTGACCTTTGAAATTTTCTGTTCGGCTCATTTACCTCCTCAGTTCTTCCATTTGCTTAAGCATCTCTACACTGGAGAGCAAGTTTCAGTGTCTCTTCTGACATCCATTTTGACCTTTTCCTTCTTTATTGTCTTCTTAATGACTTTTTGCTGTCTTCCTGTATTATGTTCTTGATGCCATCCCACAACTCTTCTGGTCTTCTGCCTTTAGTGTTTAATGTATCAAATCTGTTCTTCAGATGATCTCTAAATTCAGGTGGGATATATTCAAGGTCATATTTTGGCTCTTGTGGACTTGTTTTCATTTTCTTCAGCTCAGTTTGAATTTGCATATGAGCAATTGATGGTCTGTTCCACAACCTGCCCTGGCCTTGTTTTCACTGATGGTATGGAGCTTTTCCATCATCTCTTTCCGCAGATGTAGTCAATTTGGTTTCTATGTATTCCATCTGGTGAGGTCCATGTGTATAGTCTTCTCTTATGCTGTCTAAAGAAGGTATTTGAAATGAACAAATCCTTGATTTTGCAGAATTTTTCCATATGACCTCCAGCATCATTTCTATCACCGAGGCCATATTTTCCAACTACTGATCCTTCCTCTTTGTTCCCAACCTTTGCATTTCAATCACCAGTAATGATCAATACACCTTGATTACATGTTTGATCAATTTCAGATTCAAGAAGTTGGTAGAATTTTTCTATTTTGTCCTCACTGGCTTTAGTGGTTGGTGTGTATATTTGACTAATAGTGGTATTAACTGGGCTTTCCTGTAGGAGCATGGATATTATCCTATCACAAACAGGAAGGATATGTTCTTTTTGACAATGAATTTAGCATAATTCCTCTTCAATTTGTCATTTCTGGCATAGTAAACCATGTGGCTGTCAGATTCAAAATAGCCAATACAGGTCCATTTCAGCTCACTGATGCCTAACATATCGATGTTTATGTGTTCCATTTCATTTTTGACAACTTCCAATGTTTCCAGATTCATACTTCATTCATTTCTTGTTCCAATTTTCAATGGATGTTTACAGCTATTTTTCTCCATTTTGAGTTGTGCCCCATCAGCAAATGAAGGTCCCGTGGGCTTTCCTCCCATGAGCTTTACTCCATTCACGTCATCATGATCGGCTCTACTTGGAGGAGGCAGCTCTTCCCCAGTTGCATTTTGAGTGCTTTCCAACTTGAGGCACTAATTTTCTGCCACTATATCTGATAGTGTTTCTCTGCTATCCATAAGGTTTTCAGTGACTGAATCTTCAGACATAGTTCATCACTCTTTCTTCCAAGTGTGTCTTTGTCGGGAAGCTCATCTGAAACCTGTGACCCTGCTGGTATTTAACATACCAGTGGTATAACTTTCAGCATCACAGTGACTCACAAACCCCCACAGTATGACAAACTGATAGATGAGTGGTGGCCTAGGACATTATGCTGAGTGAAATTAGTCAGTCACAAAAGGAGAAATACTGCATAGGACCATTATTGTAAAAAAGTAAGAAAAATAACCCACACTAAAAGGGGAGGTATATATATTTGCTGTTCACCAGGATGTATGGATGAGAGGAAGGGAGGGAAAGAGGGGACAATACAGCACAGGGTAAGGAATAGACAGACACAGGATAGCTAAGGTGTGGTGGAGGGGGAACAATACACAAGAAGGTGGAGGGGAATGGAAGAACAAGGCTGATGGGAAAACATGGGCTAAGTGGGACAGAAGTAAATGATGATGTATGCACAACCTTGGAGCAACAGGGCTCTGGGATACAGGGATTTAGGCATGGTTTGAAGGGGTAAAAGAGGTAATAATGTTAAGATGCTGGGCTGTCTTTTGAATCTTGATTTCCCTTGCCTACCATTGTAAAATAGACACTTGAGGGGGGGGAGAAAGGAATAGCCAGAATCATCACTACAGAAAGTCTGTAAGTCTGTCTTCAGCCTATAACTGATTGGAATACCTTAAAGGGGCTAGAAGTTGCCCAGTGAAAGAGGCTTCCTGTGGAGCCTTTACACTGCACAAGACCATAGAATCTAGAACCTCATCCAGAACCGACTGAGGTAGGAAATTTCCACTGGAAAGTATGAGTTGACCAGCCTAGAGTGACTAGAAGAACAGAAGATATGTTCTGAATGAAAGACCGGCAGGAAAAATCTGAAACAATAATGACAGTCTGATTGATTACTCCAAGAACAAGTAAGCTGTTTGACCGAGAGCCATCAAGGCAAGTGGCCTGGACCCCTCAGAGCAAACCCCCTTCCAAGACTGAGACTCAAGGGAAATACATGAGTGTTGGGGACTGCAAAGCACTGAGATGTTGAGGCCCTGTGTCATGGACAAAAATCCTACACAATGGCCCCACTCAGGATGGCTAGCCAGGGACCCTGAGGGCCAAAGGAAGTGACCTCCTGATGTCCCAGGATCATTGGTTTTTGTGAACTCACTAGTGGGCTAACTCTGTATAATTTTCTTTGGTCTTATTATTCATTTAACTCCAGTAATTTTAGCTTCTGAGAAAATGGTTTCTTATGTGCCTCTCTTAATGTCTCAACTGTGTTGGCAGTGCGTAGGGTCCTGGGAACAAATCTCTCTGAGGAACAAGCTCTGGCCATCTGGCAAGCATGTCCAAACTGTTCTTTATCAAATTATTCAGTTATGTTTGATATTAACTTAGTACATGAGCCCTGGATACCCATGGACAAATATTAAAACAAAAACCTCTTCTAAAGCCGAGGCCGTAAAAGTTCCAAAGGCAGGATTGCTGAGATTCCGCAAAAAGGCTCTGGAGACAATCCGCCGAAGGAATTCATTCAAAGTAGATTGGCAAATTCCGGAGTATTGTTCAAGGAATAATAGTGACAACCTCCTCAAATCGTCCCCAGGTGTAATCCATTAACCTAGAGGTCCTTCTTCCTCCTGAAAGCCTAAGCCAGGTAGCTGAAACAGCTTGACTTTCTTCAGATCTTTTAAATCCTTTTTCACCTTTACCCATTCGAGATTAAGTGCTATAGGTATGTTAATTAGCTTTGAGAAACCTCATGTCGCTGCCTTAGGATTTGAACCTAAAAAGTAATTTATAACAATTTGCTTGAATTTTTGGAAAATAAAGGATCTTAGATTATTAAGACAATTTGTGATGTATATTTTAGAATTTGTTCCTGTAAATAATTACGTCCTGTTTTGAACGATTAATCACATTTCATTTCTGTACCCTGTCTTAATAATCCCCTTCTTCCTTTGTGTAAAATCCCTCCCTGAAATAAAAGACAGACGCAGATTGAATCCTGCATGCATTACTGCCTGCAGGGCCATGATGCCTGCAATCCATGGTCTGCCTGCCAGTCTTGCATCCAATCTGGTCTCGGGATGTCTCTTTGTCTCTCTCGTTGCGTCTTTATGTGTCTTCTTTCTCTATCTCTTTCGCTGCCAGATCTCCTTACTTCGTGAACCAAACTTCCCTGTCGAGGCTGGTCCCTGACACATGAGCAGCATGTGGTCTGGCTGATAACCATGTTAGTCAATGATAAGGGAAGAGGGGGGAAAAAAAACAGCAAAGAAGTTGTGAGCTGAGCCCAACCACATTTGATAGACCCCCATGAACCCAGGTGGAGACTTGGATGGCCAGCAGTACAGCAAGACCCAGGGGCTCCTAGGCTCAGAGGCAATGACATGGCCATAGAGGACTAGAGTGGAGAGTGAAATGTCCAGCTGATATGAAGTGAGGGGAGATGCACAAGAACATCCATACTTGCAGATAATACCCACTTGGCCTGGCTTCATTGACTGGATGATCAGAACTTGACTAGAAGAAGAAAGAAGAGGGGGAAAAAGAAAAACAGAGTAACCTGCTACAATTTGATGAATTTTACCTATACATATGGATATAGCAGTTCAAAAAATCTTAACAGCAAGGATCACTCCCACCCCCTCGGTACACAGGGCTGATAAGGATGGGCATGGGGGGACCTATAAAGGCAAGAAGTGACTGGCTTACAAGCTTTCAAGAGGGAGCCTAGATCTTGATGAGGTGGGGAAAGGTAGAATCACCATTGAATGATTTCCAATCAATTGGAACTGGGCTGGCAAAAGGAAATGGGTATAAGACTCTTGTGGTACAATGGTGAATAATCACCATCAGATCTGACTGTGAGGTTAGGAAATGTAAAGGTAGATGTTTTTTGACAAAAAGAGGAGAGTGATTGATTTTTCAGCCCAGGAGCAGAGGTCCCTGGGACCATCAGGTGACAAGAGCAGAGCGTGGGACCCTACCCAGAGAGGCAGTGATGCCAGGGATGGAGACAGAGAAGATGATGGGACAGATGGAGCAACTGGGGACAGTGGACTCAGGGTGTGAGAGGGGCTGTGTGCTAGCATCCAGGGGGGAGGGGGACAGGCCTGTGTGTTGTACCCTTTGGGGTTATATGATGATACATGGAGGGGATTGTAATCATTGCAATGAAACAAAATACAATAGGATGAGTGTAAAGCTGATGTTCTCCCTTGCAAACTTCAGAAGGAAAACTTAAAAAAAAAAAAAAAATAGGGAACCTAGATCCAGAGGACACAGAGGAAGATAGACTCCCCATTGAGTAGTATCCAATCTGTCTTTGTGGGACTGATGAAAGGAGATGGGATAGTACTCATGTGGTAAAATTGTGAATAATTAATATCAGGACTGACTGTGAGGGTTGGAAATGCAAAGGTAGACATTTTGTAGCTAAGGAATGAAGTCGTTGACTTTGCAGGCCAGGAGCAGAGACCCCTGGGAAAATCAAGGTAGAAGAGTGGACTGTGGGACCCTACCCAGAGAAACTGTGATGCCAGAGATGGAGGTAGAGACGGTGATGTGGAGAGATGGAGCAGCTGGGGACTCTAGACCCAGAGAGGGAGAGGGGCTGTGTGCTGACAACCAGGGGGCACATTTGCAGGGTATACCCTTTGGTTTGTTGATGATGCATGGAGGGGATAGTAACCATGGCAATGTAACAATATACAATAGAATGAGTTTAAAGCTAATGTTCTCCCATGTAAACTATCACATAATTCATAATAAAACAGTTTTTAAAAAAAGAATTAAAGGGAGAAATGACAGTGATCTATGGGTTGATACATGATTAGATACACAGGCTGACAGGTGTGAGTGGAAGAGTGGGAGTTTATCCACAAATCTATATAGATTTGACAGAGGATAATTGTATATGGATATCTACTTTTTCTGCAAACATATCCATGAATGTGGTTGAGCATACAGGAGCCAAAATTGAAACCAATATTATGAAAATATCTTAGATATTGTTAAACACTTTGAGGGAGTGAGATGCTGGACCTGGGGGTGGGGCTCAAGACTATAGTCTAGGGGGATATCATAGTCAATTGGCAAAACACATTCCACAAAGACAACATTCTATTTTGATGAGTAGCAACTGGAATCTTAAAAACTCATTGAGTGGCCATCTAAGTTGCCACTATTGGTTTCTACCTTTGTTGTTGTTGTTGTTATGTACCATGAAGTCTATTCCAACTCATAGCGACCCTGTACAGGGTTTCCGAGGCTGTAAATCTTTGTTGTTGTTGTAGTTAAGTGTCGTCGAGTCAGTTCTGACCCATAGCCACCCTGAACAGGTTTTCCAAGACTGTAAATCTTTACTGGAGCAAAAAGTCTCATCTTTCTCCCACGGAGCAGCTGGTAGTTTCGAACTGCTGACCTTGCAGTGTGCAGCTACCTATAGAAGGGAAAAAAGGAGCATTGTAAATGGAAGATCTTTGGAAACCATTAGTCCAATGAACTAGTGGACCATATGAACATTAGTTTTCATGACCCTGAGACTTCAAAAACTAGATGATACCTGGCTACCACTACCACTTCTTTAAAAGGTATCACATGGATAGAATGGGAGAAAATGTGAAACAAAACTCAAAACCATTAAAAAAAAAAAAAAAAAAAAAAAAAAAGATGAGGTGTATTGGTCAGATAGTAACTGGAGAAACCCTAAAACTATTGCCCTTGGTTACCCTTCAGGTCTGGAACTGAACTCACCCCTGTGACTCAATTTTCAGCCAAGCAATAGATAGGTATATGCTGTTGTTAAGTGACATCGAGTTGGTTCTAAGTCATAGCAGCCTTGTCCAGGATTTCTGAGGAACAGCTGGTGCATTTTAACTGCTGACCTTGTGGTTCACAATACAGTGCTGATCTTACAGTGTCACCCCAGAAATCCACATAGTTTGTTGTTATTATTAAGTACCATTGAGTAGGTTCTGACCCATAGCAACCTTGTATAGGTTTTTAAGGAGCAACTGGTGAATTTGAACTGCCAGCCTACCAGTTCAAACTGACCTTGCAGTCCCGTAGTTATCCTACAGTGCCACACCAGAACTGAGGTACACACACTGTAGAAAGGTAAACCATTTGAAATTAAAAGGGCAGCATTCATCCAAGAACAAAGTTCAGAAAAATTGGGACAGGAGGAGGAATGGAAATAAGAAACACAGAGAAGAAGTGGAATGAGTGACTTTACATTGAAGAGATTACAATCATTGAGATAAAATAAAGAGTGTTATTATTTGTTGGATGCAAAACTGATGATCTGCTCTGTAATCCTCCAATGAAGTCACAACAAAATGTTTTCTAAAATTTCATT
Source organism: Chrysochloris asiatica (assembly GCF_000296735.1). Lineage (NCBI taxonomy): Eukaryota > Metazoa > Chordata > Mammalia > Afrosoricida > Chrysochloridae > Chrysochloris > Chrysochloris asiatica. Next base: position 1,838,905 of record NW_006408781.1, read on the forward strand.
GCACACACAGTTCTACTCTGACACATATGATATCACCATGAGTTGGAGTCAAGTTGATGGCAACCAGGGATAGGAATTGGGAACAGATCAGTGGTTGCCAGGGGCTAGAAGTGTAAAGAGAGGTTGACTACAAACACAATATAAAGATAGTTTTGGAAGTAACTGAACACCTTTCATGGTAATGGATTCACAATTTTATGGATACACTATAAAGAGTGAATTTTACATATGTGAATTAAAAACTAAACCAAAAATAAAAGACCTTTCAAGCAAGGAGAATATATTATTAAAGAAAAGCTAATTGCCCTATAGAAGAAGTCCTGCTCCCAGGAATATCATTGCTCTACCAAGTTGGCACAGGTCACCAAGGCATTAGGCAAGCTATTTAACCTAATTAACACTACACTTCACAAAGCATTGGTGGTGGGGGATCCAATAATACTAGGATATAATAAAGTTAGATATACCCTGACATCGTCTCTCTAAGTACTAAGCTCCTGATAACAGAGTAACATTGAAGAATAGGGGTCCGAATGCAACAGCTCTCTTCCCCTTCACCAAAATTAGAGCTGGAAAACCTCTAAGTGTGCTATTTCAGCTGTTTTAAGCAGCTTATCATAATTTTCTGAAAGTCTGGCCTCAAGACTTTGGATCCCTTCTTAATAACATTTAATGCTACCATTATGTAATTGAATCCATTTTGTCAGTGTAGTGGGAATATCATTAAATTGTAATTCATTTCACTCTCTTCTAGCTTTCAGACCCTAAGTCCCAGAGTCCAGAATACTAGTAACTTGAAGCAAGAAATGATCCTCCCCGCTCCCACCAGCCTTCTGAGTCAGCCTGAGTTTTTCCACAGTGCAATACTATCCATTTCATCATCACCAAGCTTCTGGGATGTGTCACACCCTTAGTGTGTGCATGGAGCCTGCAGGGCTTCTCTTCATCCCATGCTGAGGAACTCTCCCTGAATTGTTCAGTCTCAATCTGGGCCCAGAGCAGTTTTGGAAATGCAATTGTATCAAGAGATGGTACTTTTGCCATCAGTTGCCAACCGGACATTAAGTACCTGGCACCTTGCCACCCAACATGTAAGTAGCCACATTATTATTAAAACCACATGTTCATTAGCAGGGTTGGCTCCAACTCAAACTCTATTGTCCAAAGTTAATGCTAGATTCCATTATGGTCAAGATGAGACAGTGTAGGATACTGTTGAGACAAGAGAACCAACAGGCTTCCTTGCTGGTTGAAATCTGAGTTTTCAGACTGTTAGAAATATGATCCAGTTTCTATCTCAACATATGTCTGCACTGATGTTTCAGAGAGGGACATGTTTTGAAAGAAAATACCATTCTTTCAGTGTTATCTTTGCAAAATTGCATTTAATTCTTTCCACTAGTTGCAGAGATAACCAGAGTCTGCAGGATTCTTGTTGGGCTAATCAATGCATGCCTGGAAATCTATATAAGAGTTTTTCACTTAATATAAATCATAGCTTTCAATTAAGAAAGCCCGAGAGAGTGCTGAGGACAATATTTTCTTCTTTTAGCTATAATAAGGAGGGGTGCAAGGACAGCAGAAAAAGAAGAGAGGAGAAAAAGAATCTAAGCCAGAAAATGAGTTTCACACTCGAAATGAAATAAATCCTATGCATACTTTTCATAAAATTTAATTCAGATTGCATACATTCTTAGACCTCAGACATATGTTTATGTACAAGGCACAATTGTTGTTGTTAAGTGACATCTAGTATATTTTGACTCATAACAACTCTGAATAGGGTCTCCAAGGAGCGGCTGGTGAGTTTGAACTGCTGACCTTATGGTTCAAACCAACCTTATGGTTGAGTGCTTATTTTATAGAGCTATATCAGACTAGTCACTTGCTAATCCTATTAGAAAGACATGGCAGATATTTATACTTTATATTGTTGTTACTTATTCTCATGGATTTACTTGTAACTCTTAGGATGAAGCGAATCCATTTTTTGCATGTCTTCTCAAAAACAAAACAAAACAAAAAACCCCCACAAACTACAGAAAGTATTTGTTTAAATCCATAGGTTTGCAAAAGAGTTTCTTACACCACAGTATACATTCAAGTCCTTCTTTATTGAGTATACATGACAACAATATAACAGAAATTTATAAACTTAAAAACCTACATTGTGGGAAATGGAGTACAAATATTTTTATGTTGGTTGTTGGAAAGGGTAGAAATGAAGTTTTATTGCCCTAGTTTTATTTTCCCTCTAAATAATCCATGTGGTATTACAATCCCTCCATTCATAGATTTTGTTAAGTGCTCTTGAGTTGTTTCTGACTCATAGCAACCCTATCTATATAGGGTTTCCAAAGATCAGCTGGTGAGCTTGAACTGCCTATATTGCAGTCTAATGCATTAGAATTAGAAGTCTGCAAAAGTTCTCCTCCATCTTTGCTAATTGTCCTAATGACCTGGGCAAAAACTCTTTTCCTGGGCTCAGACTCATCCTCCATAAGTTCAACTCAAAATCACCTAGACAGGAAATGTCTCCTTTTTGTATAAGGGAAGGATTAACACTGACAAACAAAGTATTAAGTGTGTCCAGTGATGCATGCTGTAAATCTTTACAGAAGCAGAAAGTCTCCTCTTTCTCCCATGAAGTGGCTGGTGAATTCCAACTGCTGACCTTGTGGTTACCTATTCCATGAGTACCCTAGTGCACCACAAGGGCTGTTTGTAATGTAATATAGAAGGGGGTGTGAGTGCTGTTGAGTCAGTTCCCACTCACTCATAATGATCTTGTATAGGGTTTCTGACATTGTAAATCTTTATGGGAACAGAAAATCTGTGTGCAGCTGGTAGATTCAAACTGCTGACCTTTAGTTAACAGCCCATCACATTACCAAGACTCCATGTAATGTAATATGTTGTTGTTGTTAAATGCCATTGAGTCAGTTCTAACTCACAGTGACTGGTGAGTTTGAACCACTAATCGTGTGGTTCAAACCAGTCTTGTGGTTTGCACAGGATACTAATATACATCTGTTAGCACTAGGAATGAAAGAATCAGAAAGACACACTAATTTGGATATAAAAAAGTACTCTGAGTCAAATTTTAGAGGAGAACACTGATTCCTAACAGATTTATACCCTGGTTAATGGCTCTAATAGGATTAAATTTGTTGATTTGCTTAGAAATGATAGTGAAAATGAACAGAAAATGTCAGGACTAAAGGCAATTTTGAAGATTGACTTGATGTGCTTTAACTTGCAGACATTAACCACCACAGAGTATAATGAAAGTGACAAGACTTTTGAGAAAAGACAGACTAGCATAAATTTTACCACATATACTTCAATTAAAGATACAATAAATGATTCTGAGCTGGAAGAATTTTTAGGAAAATGTCATGAAATGTATTCAAATACTTCACATTCAGACATTGTCTACCAAAGTTTCAGAAAATAATTTAAGGAAACACAAACTGGATTGCACAGTAAGATGGAATAGTTAGACCATGCTAAAAAATATTACTAGGATGTAAAAATCTCTGTGATATATTAGTTAAGAATGATATGAGTTATTAGTCTTCTAATGACAAATGGTCATATGTCTAATTTTGGAAATGTTAAAAGCTTTAGAGAAAATTATAGTAAGATTTCAAAGTGGAAAATTAATTATGAGTGATGTTTTCAGCATGTAAGTGGAAATACACAACCCTCAATAAAACATTTGGCAACACATTGATTGAAAATTTATTATCAGGGAAAAAGTTACCATGGCCCATGATAATGTGTTAACAGTTTATTTAAATCCTCCTTGTCAAACTCTAATTAGTTTTGAATTTAAGGTGAAGGCCACATTATATTTAAAAAAGCTTTTGGGAAATGTTAGAAAAGCTGTAAAGGAGCAATGCTTAAAGAGTAACAAAGGAAAGCAATTCAGGGAAAACTCTTGTTTCAAATGATGATGTTGATGAGATGGACTAATATCTCAGAATGAAAGAAAAAAAGTCAACTGAGAATAAACAATGGTATCGTTAATATTGTCTCTATATTTAAAAGTTTGATGTTATGCAAAGAGTTGAGAAAAGAAAAAGAGTATTTTTGAATTTTGGGGAAAAATGCTTAAGAATATTCCCAATTATATGAAATTACTATGATAGTTTTGGGTACCCCCAGCTACTCAGGTCAAAGTTGAGAGAGCTTTCTCAGGTTTACAAACAACAAGAATAATTTAAGTTTTAAAAAACATTACAAGAAATTATTTTAATTAAATATAATTATGGTTTATTACAATCATACGTTCTTAATGAACTGTTTAATTGTGCATGGATTAAATATACTAGGTAAGTCAAAACTTATTCACACTCTGGATGTAGAATTTATTTTAATCAACTTTTAGAATAGTCAAATACATTGTTTTTTACATAATCCCCTTGCTTTTCAATATACTTTGTCCATCTGTCAACAGACTTCTGTATTCCCTTATTTAAAAATGTGTTAGGATGAGCTGTGAGCCATGAATACATTATCTTCACATCTTCAGGCTATTTTCAGGGGACCAGACAGGTTAAAGTCAGACGGAGCAAGATCAGAACTACAGGGAGGATGCTTCAATACTTCAAAACAAATACAAAAAAAAGTTTTTGTAGTGTGCCAACAATGGGCAAGGAGCTCTGGTAGCGTAGTGGTTACGAATCGGGCTGTGAACTGCAAGGTCAGCAGTTCGAAACTACCAGCTGTTCTGCAAGAGAAAGATGAGGCTTTCTGCTCCCGTAAAGATTTACAGCCCCGGAAATCCTGTACAGGGTCGCTATGAGTCGGAACTGACTCCATGGCACACAACAACAACAACAACAATGGGCAAAGGTATTCAGATGGGATATGCATTGTCATGCAAGATCACAATGCCCTTGGATAGCATTCCTCAGCATTTAATCTGAAGTTTAGGCTACAGTTCTTTAGAGAGTCTCTCACAGTAAGGACTACTGATGACTGCTGAACATTTTTCCTGGTAGTGTTCCGCTACTGGTCCTTGAAATTCCCAGAAAACTGTAAAAATCAATTTTCCAGCGGATGGTTGACTTTTGAAATTTTTCTTGATTGAAGAAGATGTTTCCATTCCATACTCTGTCATTTACTCTCAGGCTTGTAGTGCTGAATCCATGTCTCCTCACCAATAATATATATGTTGTTGTTAAGTGCCTTCGAGTCGGAGTTGACCCATAGCAGCCCGATTCGTAACCACTA
>NW_006408781.1:1844245-1876407 GCF_000296735.1 Chrysochloris asiatica
AACTTTTAATTTCCTTTAAGGATTAGTCCAATTTTTTTGTTTGCAGATGTCCAAACACTTCTGTTTCTGCTCTTCTGTGAGTTGTTTCAGACCCATCTCACACAAACATTTCAAAACCCAAGTCTATTGTGGATTATTTCAGAGGCAGAGCCACAACTTATTTGCAAATGATTTGCTACATAATCCACTGTCACTCGTCTAGCCGACAGAATTATTTCACATACATGCTTAATGTTGTTATCAATCATGGATGTAGATGGGTGTTTTAATATATGTAGATAATTTTTGACTCATCCTTGTACTTAGAAATAAACTGAACCATTGATACAAAATAATTATACAAAGAAAACTATAAAATACTACTTCAAGAAATCAAGAGACCTGTATAAGTGAAAGAGTACTCCATGCTCATGAATAGAAAGACTTAACATTGGGAAAATGTCAATACTAGCACAATATATAGATATAATGCAATGTAAATTAAGATTCTGTCAACATTCTTTAAAGAAGTGGAAAAATCAATCACCAAATTTGTATGGAAAAAAGAAGCCAAGGATAAGCATAGTACTATGGAAGATGAACAAAGTAACAGGCCTCATAATTCCTGATCTCAAAGCCTGCTATATAGTCACAGTAATCAAAACAGCCTGGTACTTATACAACAACAGACACATACACCAGTGGAACAGAATAAAGAATCCAGAAGCAAATTCATCTACCTATGGAAAGCCATCTTTGACAAAGGGCCAAAATCCATTAAAAGGGAAAGCTAGTCTCTTTAACAAATAGTGCTGGCAAAACTTGCTACCCATTTGCAGAAAAATGAACAAGATCACACTATATACAAAAATTAATTCATGATGAATCAAACATCTAAATATAAAACCTAAAACTATAAATATCAACATAGAAAAATAGGGGAAAACTCAGGGGCCCTAATTTATGTCATCAAATTTATTCTATCAAACATAAACAAACAAGCACAAACAGCAGAACATAAACTAGAAAATTTAAATAATTCTGCACATCAAAAGATGTCTCAAAAGAGAACCTACAAAATAGGAAAAAATATTTGACAACACTGTACCTGGCAAGGAACAAATTTCTAAAATTTATAGAAAACTTCAACACCTGAAGAACAAAAACACAAACAACCCAATTTAAAAATAAACTGAGGATATGAACAGACACTTTACCAAAGAAGATTCAGGCAATCAAGAAATATATGAAGAAATACTCACAATTCTTAACCACTGCTGCTGTTGTTAACTGTCATTGAGTTGATTCTGATGCATAGCAGCCCTGTATAGGGTTTCAGAGGTTTTAAATCTTTGCTGAAGCAGAAAGTATCATCTTTCTCCTGTGGAGTGACTAGTGGACTCAAACCACAGAACTGTGGTTCCCAGTCCAGTGCTTATAGTGTGGAACCACCACGCTCCCTCTTTTGCCCATGTGAAACTTGTACAATGAATTAGGAAGAGCATGAAATAACTGATGTATTTGAACTATGATGTTATCAAAGAACAGTTAAAGTCCTAAGGACTTTCAGAACAAACAAATCTGTCTTGGAAGAGATACAGCCAGAACACTCCTTAGCAGGTAGGATTGTGAGACTCCATCTCTTGTATTTTGGACATGTTGTCAGAAGGGATCAGTCCCTGGATAAGGACACCATGATTGGTAAAGGGGAGGGTCAACAAAAAAGAAAGGGAGACCCCTAACAAGATGAATTGAAAAGTGGCAGCAACAATGGACTTGAACATTACAATTGTAAGAATGGTGCAAGACCGGGCAGTGTTTTGTTCTGTTGTGCATAGAACGAAACACTATGTGTCAGAACCAACTAGGTGGCACGTAACAATAAGAACAGTGGAGGCCATGGGATTCTGCTTCTGGAATATCATGATGACATGGGTCAATCTTTCATATTAGGTGGGGTCAGAGCGCTAAAAAGAAAGCGAGCTTGGATGTTAACAAACTTACAGAACAGACTATATAGGCTGTTTTGTACTTGCTTTCTAACGGTTTCATGGGGTCCGAATCTTTTCTGAGACTTTCTTTTTATTAGATCTTTGTAAGTAGTTTTTGGTCTGGCCACTTCTGATTTCTTTGGCAACTACTACTACAGAAAACATAAATAAATAAGACAAAACACTAAGAATGTGCATTAATCAAAGTATTACATTTGAAAGTATGAGTTGTTTTTTTGATAATTCAAGAAGACATTGAATCTTGACACATCAGTGAAGAGTTTCAATCACTAAATAAGGTTACCAGCTAAAAATGAAGCAGACTTTATCTTTTAGAACAATTTTAATTCACAGAATAATTGAAACAGCATAATTGTTGTAGTCCACTGCATTATGTTGATTCTGAATCATGGCTCCAAAGCACATGCGGAGTCGAACTAATGGTTCTCCAGGATGTGACCTTCTGGAAGCATATTACCAATGCTTACTTCCAAGATTCTACTGGATGAGTTTGAACTGCCAACTTTTAGGTAATTCAGTGCTTACACATTGTCCCATCACATTCCCATATATTCCACACCCAGTTTCCACTATTATTAGTATAGGTGCATCTTTAATGGACTCAAGTGTGGCAGCAGTAGTGAGGTTGGCCCAGGATCGGACATTGTTTTGTTCTGCTGTGCATGGGGTCACTATGAGTTGGTTCCGACTCGATGGCACCTGACAACAACAACAACCTTATTTCTGAATATTTAGTCACTGAAAAACTTATGAATAGCAGAGACACATCTTAATAGACATACAATAGAGATGATATAATTAATGAACCAATATTGATACACTTTTATTAAGGAAAGATTTCTGATAGCATAGTGGTTACAAATTGGGCTGCTAACCTCAAGATTGCCAGTTCAAAACTACCAATTGTTCCATGGGAGAAAGATGAGGATTTCTGCTCCTGTAAAGATTTACAACCTTGGAAACCCTGTGCAGGGTCACTATGAGTTGGAGCCAACTCCACAGTACTTAACAAAAACAACAACATTATTAATGAAGGGACACAGTTTATTCATGTGTCTTTGGTTTTCTTTTCCAAGATCACATCCAAAATACTATATCACATTTAGTTGTTATGTCTCCTTCTTGGTTGTGACAGTTTATCATACTTTCCTTGTTTTTGTGACCTTAGCAATTTTGAGAAATGCTGACAAGCATTTTGTAGGATGTTTCACTATTAAAATTTGTGATTTTTTAAAAAAGTAAGGCTGGGGTTATGGGTTATTGGGAGGAAAACCACAGAGGTAAGGTGCTATTTTCTTTACATACTATCAACATGACTGTTGAGGTCAGTCATGCTAAAACAGTGTTGTCAGGTTTCTCCACTGTAAATTTACTTCTCTCCTTTTCCCCTCAATTCTGTACTTTACACTGCAGAAGGAAGCCCCTAACACCTAAATGTGGGGAGCTATGATTCCCCTCCCTTGTGGGAAGAGTGTCTCCATAAATTATTTGGAATTCTGCAGAAGGATGCAGCTAACACCTAAATGTGTGGAGCTATGTTCCCTCCTTTGTGGGAAGAGTGTCTCGATAAATTATTTGAAATTCTACTCTGTGGGTCCAGAGCACATTTAACCCAAACTTCTATGGTATGGTAAATTAGCTTTAGGAGTCCCATCACATTCATAGAATTCATATTTTACCAATAACCTTGATTGTCAGACAAACTTTTACAAGGTCAATGAAATGACTAATGTTCTAACATCCTGTAAAATATTGCTCTATTAGTGAGTTCCTGAAGGTGAGGAAAATATTACCAAAAGATATACATGGAATGTTCCCCAAAAAACAATCAGATTTTCAGGAAACCAATACTGTCACACTCTTCCTTGATATTACTGCAGGACAACAAGTCATACAAAGACATAAAGGTCATGTCAGTGGTGTGGCAACTTAACTGTTAACTGCAAAGTTGGCAGTGCAAACCCAACAGAAACTCTTCAGAAACACTATGCAAGGTTGCTGTGAGTCGAAACTGACTTAATAGTACTTAACAACAAAAGACATAAAAATAGAAACAAATCAGTAAGTATTGCTTTCTTTTGTTTTTGTTTTATAAACAAGGACTCAACTATGATAACTCCAGAGCTATCCAGTACTTAAAATGCCGTCAAATCGATTTTCCACTTACAGTAAGCCCATGTAACAGATCAAGCTATCCCATAGAATTTTCCAAGCTGTAATGCTTATGGGAGCTGATGGACAGGCCTTTCTTTCACTAAGAAATCATAGTAAACTACTACATGACTCTAGAAACCTGGTATTTAACTGTAGAGAAACAGATATGTACAATAACGTTGTTGTTAAGTGCTGTTGAGTCAGTTCCAACTCATAGCAACCCAGTACAGGGGTTCTGAGGAGCAGCTGGTGGATTCAAACTGCTGATCTTGTGGTTCACAGTCCAGTGCTGATTCTACAGTGCCACACAAGGAGTCCTAATTTGATGTTCTATCAATATCTATGCTTCCTTGCACTATGATAGTCATACTCCCTAAGAGCAACTGGAAGTGTTCAAAGGTCAAAAGTCTGATCTTGAATTCCCAATGGAAAAGACAAGATCCTGGAAGATGTGGAACTTAACAGTTTTTTGTTTCATGCCATAAAGAGACACCAGAAGCCATGAAAGGACGTCTTAATAAGTAAGGATAAGGATGTCATTTTCAGAGAAATAATTATCTCAGACCTGAACATTAAATATTCCCAATCCACTGGAGAAGATTGTGGTACTGCAATCTTTTGTGGTTTCAAAAGTGGATTTGTGCACAGATTACCGAAGATCAGTCTGACTACCTAAGAGAAAAGAGTATTTCTTATTATCTTGTCTTCTAAAGTGAGAATATAAATAGCATTTTTTCAACAGATTGAATACCTTATCTATATATGCAAAAGTTATAGTGCATTTAAGCAATACTGTGTGTATGTCTGAATATGGTGTTGGCTTCTATTATACACTGATTTTCCTCATTAAAAAAAAAAAAAAAGATATAATCTCACTACTCTAGAGATGTTGAACTTGGTTTAAAAGGTTAAATTATTGTTGCTGTCAAGTGCAATTGACTCAGTTAAGAGGTGTGTGAAAATACACATACACATACCCATACGTCCCTCCCCCCAAACAATTAGAATCATTGCATCTTTATTTTAAGTAACTCAATTAAGAGCATGAGTGTTTTGGTGCTATGTGTCAATTTTTACTCATAATAATCTATGTGATAGAATAGAACTGCCCATTTAGGGATACTTAGGACTCCAGGTATGGCACTGTAGGATCAACACGAGACTTTGACCCACAAGGTCGGCAATTCAAAGCCACCAGCTGATCTTTGGAAACCCTACATAGAGGCACTATGAGTCGGAACCCACTCAACAGCTCTTGCAGCAGCAACAACAGCAAATCTTTAAGAAAGCAAGATCTCGAGGTCTTTCACCCCTTGAGCTTCTGAGGGCATGGAATCATGAGCATTTTGATTAATAGCCAAGTGCTTTAAATGTTTGCACCCCCAGGGCTCCTTTCAATGTAAACCATCTAACATTGAAAATGGGAGTGGAAGTCCTGGTGTGGTGCTGTAGGATCAGCACTGGAAAACTACCTTAAAGGTCTACAGTTCAAACCCACCAACCACTCCTTGGAAGCCCTATACAGGGTTGCCATGAGTCAGAACCAACAATGTTGTTGTTGTTGTGATTAAGTGTCATCAAGTCAATTGAAAATAAGTAGCCCCTGTGGCACAGAGTTAACCACTGGGCTGCTGAGGTTGGTGGTTCAAACCTACCAGTCACTCGACAGGAGTAAAATGGGCAACCTGCTTCTGTAAAGGTTTACATCATATGGTGGTGCGTTGTTAAATGATGCTGAGTTGGTTCTGACTCATAGCAACCATGTATAGGGCTTCCAAGGAGCAATTGATCAATTTGAACCACCAACCAAGCAGTTTAAATTGATCTTGTGGTCCAGTGCTTATCCTACAGTGCCATACCTGTACTCTTTACAGCCTGTACTTCAGTGCTATAGGGAAGCTCTGAGTTGGAATTGCCTCAGTGGCAGTATTTTGGAAACTCTATGGAACAGTTTCCAAATGTTACACTGTCTTATATGGTAGATTTTTACTAACAACACAGGACTTCTGATTTGGGGGCAGGCGAACTGAAGACAGGTAGCAGAGGCTCCTCAGCTGAGGTCTGAAAAAAAAACAAAAAACAGAAAGGGCACTTTGCAAGGACAGTTCCAGAGTTTTAGATCTAATATAAGTGGGGTGGGAGGAGCTGTTTCAGGCACCCACTGGTGGAGATATCTGACCGTGGCAGGAAAACAGTGATTTCAGAATCAATTGGGACCCCACCTGCAGCCCCACAGCCTGAATGCAGATCAGAGGGTGGGGCAACAGACAGGCTGATACAGCATGAAAGCCATGGAGCTACTTGTGGAAAAAGAGGTGTAACACCTTATTTATTTATTTATTTTTTTTCTTTCTTCCTCTCCCCTGTTGCACCCTTGTTACCCAGCCTGGGCATCTTAAGCAGGTGGGAGTGCATCCTCAAAAGGGTCCAGTGTAATGCCTACAGGGCACAATTTTCCCATGGTACAAAAAGGAAATCCCTGAGAGCCCCAGTGGTCTCAAAAGCAAATCTTTGGCTGCTTCTTATGACTCTGAGACTCAGCCCTAAAGTTGACTCTCCTACTTGAGTGGGAGCCTTTATTCCAGCCTTACCTAACAAGAGACAGCAGGTCTGGCCATACAGCCAAACTGTATCTGCACCTTGTAAAACCTCACCATAAAAGGAAACAGCCAAAACCATTTACTATATACAAGGACGCAGTTATTTTGAGAATTACACTATGCATACGCAGATACCTAACTGACCTTCAGAGATAATAAAATGTGAGCAATCTTTTTTATATTCATTTCTCAATATCTCTCTGTGCATCTCCACAGCAGTGACTGGGGGGACGGGGGGATGCTGAGCAAGTGGACACCGCCACGTACCATGGGAGGTTTCTACTGTGTAGACACACTGACTTGCACAGCAAAAGCTACTGAACAGTCTTCTATGGTTCTGTTTTTGTTTGGTTTTCAGTCTTTTATTTATTTTGTTGCTCTTTGGGGTCCTTTTGGTCTTACTTTTTTTCCTGGGGGTATGAGCTTTCTCTCCCTAAGTTACCCAAGAAGAGACAGCAATTGTGGCCATATACCCAAGCTACAAGCATCATCTGGACAGAAGCCAATACCAGCGGCTACGCATTACATAAATAGCCAACACTTCGTAAGATAGCTCACAGTTGAGTAATAAGAGATGTAAAGAGGGAAGCCTATCTCCAGATCACATCCACCAGAAGACACTCAGTAAGTGTAACAATACAACAGCATACATTTAATCATTGAAAACACATCTAACTACTGAAAATGTCCAAGAAAAAACAACAAAAGATCTCAGCACATCTCCAGAAAGAGAAAAGAGTAACTGAGACAAATGAGTTGGAAGCAGACATAGGCTTTCCATTAGAAGAAGACCAGGCTTTAGATCTGACTGAGAAGGAATTCAGAAAAATTATATGGAAACAAATCCAAATGCTTCAGAGAGAGGTGGAAGAAAATAAAGAAGTCAGGAATGTGCTACAGAAACAATCAAGCATAATAGATACAGCATTGAAAACCATTTCAAACCTCCAAAAAGAGGTCAGGATGATTAATAATAAAATATCAGAAATGGACAATACACTGAAAAGGCAAAGGAGTAGAATTGAAGAGATGGAAGACAAATTTCTCAATACTGCTAAGATAGAAGAGTAAGCAGAAAAAGGATTAAAGTTATCTGAAGAGAGTCTAACATTCATGTTGGTTAACATGAAGAGGAATAACTTAAGAATTATTGCCATTCTGAAACAGGAAGAATCACACAAGTCCACAGAGGAGATAGTTGAGGGTCTTCTGAAGAAAATTTCCCTAACATCTTTTTTTTTTTTTTTTGCTGGACAATGCAAGCACTTTATTTTGGAAGGACAGGTTTTACTGCTGAAATTGTTCCAAGTGAAACACTTTTAGTCTGAAAGGACTTTTCTACAAAGACCTAACAGAAGGTTAACCCCAGTTCATGCATCTTTTTATAATGATTTATTGTGAATTATGTGATAGTTTACATAGGAGAATATTACTTCCCTAACATCTTGAAGGATGAGAAGATAAGCTGAAAGATAGGCATTCAAGTAACTGAAAGAACTCCAGGAAGGATATGCCACCAAACAAAATCACCAAGACATATCATAATCAAGCTCTCCAAAATCAAAAACAAGGAGAGACCTAAAAGCAGCCAGGGAAAAGAGAAGTGTTAGTTACAAAAGCAATCAAATCAGATTAGCTCTGACCTCTCAGCAGAAACCATGCACACAATAAGGCAATAGAGAGAAATATATAAAACCCTAAAAGAAAAACAAAACAAAAAAAACTGCAACCCAAGAATCATCTAACCAGCAAAACTGTCAATCAAATATGATGGTACAATCAAAATTTTCCAGGATAAACAGAAGCTAAGAGACTTTGTCAAAGCCAATAGCACTTCAAAACATCCTAAAGGGAATTCTTTGGAATGAAAACCAACAAGAACAGATGACAACAAGAGATTGACAGATGTAGCAACACCACCCAGAACTCAGTTGATTGATAGCAGAGTTTAGAACAGACAAAATTACAACGAATTCAGTGGACCTGGGAGGTCAATCAAAGATTAAAATATTAACAATGTCAAAGAAGGGGAAGGAACAGAGATCCAGATGGTGAGGAGTTCAGGTGGATTACAGGATACAATGAACTGTCTTAAATGCAGGGAAAAGTTAATAGACTCAAAGAAAGTTAATAATTCACAACATACCATGAAAATGAAGATTCAAGAAGAACATGGAAACATTAAAACTAAGAAGAAACTGACAAGATATAGCAAAAAAACAACAACAACCCATAAACTCAACAAAAGAAGGCATGCAGAACAAAGGAACCAGCAGTACCACAAAGAAAATAATAATAATAAAAAAAAACTAACATAATGACAGCAATTAATTCATACCTATCAATAATTACACTAAATGTCAATGGATTCAATGCACCAATAAGGAGACAGAGTGTGCCACAATGGATAAGAAAACAAGACCCTTCAATATACTGCCTACAAGAGACACACCTTAAACACAAAGACAAAAAAAGACTAAAAGTTAAAGGATGGAAAAAATATACCAAGCTAATTGCAATAATTATGGTGTTGGAGGAGAATACTAAAAGTGCTATGAGCTGCCAAAAGAACCAATAGATCTGTTTTGGAAGAAGTGCAGCCAGAGTGCTCCTTAGAGGCCAAGATGGCCAAACTTTGTCTCTCATACTTTGGACATATTGTCAGGAGGGAACAGTAACTGGAGAAGGATATCATGCTTGGTAAGATGGAGGGTCAGAGAAAAAGAGGAAGACCCCCAACGAGATGGATTGGCCAGGTGGCATCATCGATGGACTCAAGTGTGGCAACAGTAGTGAGGTTGGCCCAGGATCGAACATTGTTTCGTTCTGCTGTGCATAAGGTCGCTATATGAGTTGGTGCCGCCTCGATGGCACCTAACAGCAACAACAACAATTGCAATAAAAACAATCAGTAGTGGAAATACTAATCTCTGATCAAATAAACTTTAGGGCAAAAACCAGCATAAGAGATAAAGAAGGACACAATCCATGATTAAAGGGTAAATTGAGCAAGAAGACATAACCATAATAAATATCTACACTCTCAATGAAAGAACATCAAGATATATAATGCAAACCCTACTTGTTGTTGTTGTTAAGTACCGTTGCGTCGGTTCCAACCCATTCCGACCATGTGTAGGGTTTCCGAAGAGCAGCTGGTGAGCTTGAACCACTGACCTTGCAGTTCAAATGGCTTTTCAATCTGGCACATTAACCCACAGCACCACACCAGGACTCCCTACTAGTTGAAGAAATAGACAAATCTACAATTATAGTGTGAAATTTTAATACACCACTTTAGCAAAGGGATAGAACACCAGAAAGAAACTCAAGAAAGATACAGAGGAACAAAACAGCACAATCAACCAACTTGACCTCATAGATGTGTACAGAGCATTCAGCCCAACACTACACATTCTTTTCCAGTGCACATGAAACATTCTCCAGAATTGACAATGTGATAGGCCGCAAAAGAAGCCTCCATAAACTTACAAACATCAAAATACTACAGTGTATCTTTTCAGACCACAAAACTATAAAACTAGAAATCAACAATAGGAAAACCAAGGAAATGAAGTCAAATACATGGAGACTGAATAACATCCACTGAAAAGTGACTGGGTAGTAGAAGAAATTAAATGTGAACTCATAAAGTTATTAGAAAGAAATGAGAATGAAGACACAACATACCAAAATCTTTGGGACATAGCCAAAGTGGTGCTGAGGACAATTTATTGCAATGAATGCACACATCCAAAAGGAAGCACTAATATTAACACATTAACACGGCATCTTCAACAATTAGAAACAGAACAATAGAGGGGACCAATAGTCATGAAAAGAAAAGAAATAACAAAGATAAGAGCAGAAATTAATGAGATAGAAAACAGAAAAATTACAGAAAGAATCAACAGGACAAGAAGCTGGTTCTTTGAAATGATTAATAAAATTGACAAACCATTGGCAAACCTAACAAAAGAAAAGAGGGAGAAGAAACAAATAACACACATTAGAAACCACATGGACATTGTCACAACGAAACCAAAGGAAATCAAAAGGATAATAACAGAATACAATGAAGAGTTGTACTCCAACAAATTTGAAAACTTAGAAGAGATGGATACATTTTTAGAAAAACATGACCTACATGAATTTACACAGAGTGAAGTAGAAAACTTGAACAGACCCTTAACAAAAGAAGAAATTGACCAGATCATCAAAAAACTCCCAACCAAAAGATGTCCAGGTCCAGATGACTTCACTGGTGAGTTTTACCAGACATTCAGGGAAGAACTGTCACTAATCCTACTCAAATTACTCCAGAATATAGAAAAGGTTGGAAAACTTCCTAATACATTTTATGAAGCAAGCATAACCTTCATACCAAAACCAGGGAAGAACATCACTAAGAAAGAAAATTATAGACCAATATCTCTCATGAACATAGATGCAAAAATTCTCATCAAAATCCTAGACAACAGAATCCAGCAGCACATCAAAAAAACAATAAATCATGACCAAGTGAGTTTCATAAAAGGAATGCAAGGATGGTTCAACATTAGAAAACAATCAATGTAATCCACCATATAAATAAGAAAAAGGAAAATAACCACATGATCATATCGATTGATGCAGAAAAGGCATTTGACAAAAGCCTTTTCATTCCTGATAAAAACACTCAACAAGTAGGAATTGAAGGGAAATTCCTCAACATAATTAAGATCATATATCCTAAACCAACAGCCTACATTACTCTCAATGGAGAGAAAATGAAAGCCTTTCCTTTGCAAACAGGAACCAGACAAGGATGCCCTTTGTTAAAACTTCTATTTAATATTGTGTTGGAAGTCTTAGCTAGAGCTATATGGCAAGACAGGGAAATTAAAGACATCCAAATTTACAAGGAATAAATAAAACTCTCTCTTATTTTCAGATGATATTGTCCTATACATAGAGAACCCCAAAGACTTAGTAAAAAACTACTAGACAGTATGGGAAGATTCAGCAAACTAGCAGGGTATAAGATCAACATAGAAAAATTATTTGGATTCCTCTATACTAATAATCTTGGTGTGGCACTGTGGGCTAATGTGCCAGACTGCAAAGCCATTTGAACTGCAAGGTCGGTGGTTCAAGCTTACCAGTCTCTCCTCAGAAATCCTATACAGGGTTGTTATGGGTCAGAACTGATTCAACAGCACTTAACAACAGCAACACATACTAATAATGACAGCACTAATAAGGACATTAGGAAAGCAATACCGTTTACAATAGCTGTCCAAAGGACATAGATCAAAGATCTTAATGTGAATTCTAGAATTTTAAAGGCCATCAAAGAAAAAATAAGGACAAATTTGAGGGCTCTAATATAAGAGCATGGAGTCCTGGTGTGTTGCTGTGGGCTAATGTGTCAGATTGTAAAGTCATTTGAACTGCAAGGTTGGTGGTTCAGGCTCACCAGCTGTTCCTTGGAAACTCTATACAGTGGTGCTATGGGTCAGAATCGACTAGATGGCACTTTAAAACACAACAATAAAGAGCACACACAGACTAACAAATATTGTGAAACTTGCAAAAGCAAAAGAAGACAAAATAGATGATTGGGACATACTAAAAATTAAAAACTTATGTGCATCTAAAGATTTCACCAAAAGAGTAAAGAGGAAAAATTGGGAAAAAATCTTTGGCAATGACATATCAGGCAAGGGACTATTTTCTAAAGTCTATAGGAAACTACAACACCTCTACAGGAAAAAGACAAATAACCTAATGAAAAAATGGGCATAGGACATGAACAGGCACTTCACCAAGGAAGAGACTCAGACAGCCAACAACCATATGAAGAAATGTTCACGATCACTAGCCATTAGAGAGAATCCAATCAAAACAACAATGAGATATCATCTCACACCATCAATAACAGTGAACTTCAAAAAAGTAGAAGACAATACATGCTTGTGAGGATGTGGAGTGACTGGGAACCTCCTACATTGCTGGTGGAATTACAAAATAGTCCAACTACTCTGAAAAACAGTATGACACTTCCTCAGAAAGTTGGAAATAGAAATACCTTATGGTCCACTAATCCCTCTATTTGGTATTTATCCACAAGAAATACGAGCCATACACAAGTAGATATAAGCACACCAATGTTCATAGCAGCACTATTTACAATAGCAAAAAGATGGAAACAGCTTAAGTGCCCATCAAGGGAAGAATGGATAAACAAACTGGTACATACACACAATGGAGTGTTATGCTACTTTGAAGAATAAAACATAACACATAACACAAAAGTCAACACATAACACGGATGAACCTTGAGGAAATTATGCTAATTAAGTTAGTCACAAAAGGAGAAATACTGCATATAACCATTATTGTAAAAGCTTGAGAAAAAAAACCCACATTAAAAGTGAAAAAAAAAAAAAATTGTTGGTTACCAGGGTGTAGGCAGTGGGGCAAGGGCAGGGAGGGGTAGGTAATAGACACATGATAGTTTGGGTGTTGGGGGGTTGCAATACACAAGAAGGGGGAGGGGAATGGAAGAACAAGGCAGATAGGAGAAAATGTATGCAGGTTTGCATGGGCTAAGTTGACAGAGGTAAATAGGGAGGTATGCACAACCTTGGAACAACAGGGCTCTGGGATATAGGGATTGAGGCATGGTTTGAATGGCTAAAAGAGGGGAAATAATGTTAATATGTTTCACTCTCTTATGAGTCCTGGTTTCCCTTGCTTACTATTCTAAAATAGACACTCTCGAGGGGGAGAGAAAGGAATAGCCAGAAGCATCACTATAGAAAGCTTTTAAGTCTGTCTTCAGCCTATAACTGATTGGAATACCTAAAATGGGTCTAGAACTTGCTCAGTGAAAGAGACTTCCTGTGGAGCCTTTGCATTACATAAGACCATAGGTGGAATCTGGATCTCCATCCAGAATCTTCTGAGGTGGGAAATTTCCACTTGAAAAGACAAGCAGACCAGCCTGAAGTAGCTAAAGGAATAGAAGATACTTCTTGAAGGCAAGACCAGCAGAAAAAACAAACAATCAAACAAAAAAACAGTAACAGTCTGATTGACTATAACAATAACAAGCAAGTTGTTCCCTGGGGAGTCATCAAGGAAAGCAATCAACTCCTTTCAGGGCAAACCCCTTCCAAGACTGTAACTCAAAGGAAATACACAAGCAGGCATGTAATCTTGCTGGTGACCATGTTGGTTTAGCAATAAGTGGAAGTGGAGGGAAAACAACAATGAAGCTGTGAGCTAAGTCCTACCAGGTTCAATAGTCTCCTGTCAACCTGGATTGAGACCAGGTTGGCCAGCAGTATAGCCAGACCTGGAGACTCCTGAGCCCATGGACAGGGACATATTTACAGAGGACTAAAGCAGAGAATTGTTAATGGTTAATGTTCAACCATTTCAAGAGATACCATATGAACAAGAGCCAATGATACTCAGAGAGGAAGTCCAAAGTGCATTGAAAGAAGTGGCAAAGAACAAGACACCAGGAATTGATGGAATAAAAATTGAAATCTTTCAGGAAAGTGAGGCAGCACAGGAGGCACTCACTCATCTCTGCTAGGAAATTTGGAAGACAACTGTCTGGCCGACTGATTGGAAGAGATCAATGTTTGTGCCCATTCCAAAGAGAGGTGACCCAACGGAATGCGGAAATCATCGGACAATCTCTTGGATATCTCAAGCGAGTAAAGTTTTGCTAAAGGTAATACAGAAACGGCTACAATCATACATTGACAGAGAACTTCCAGAGGTTCAAGCTGGATTCAGAAGAGGCCGTGGAACGAGAGATATCATTGCTGATGTCCGATGGATCTTGGCTGAAAGCAGAGAATATCAGAAGGATGTTTACCTGTGCTTTATTGACTACGCAAAGGCTTTCGATTGTGTGGATCATGACAAGCTACGGACAACATTAAGAAGTATGAGTATTCCAGAACACTTAATTGTACTTCTAAGAAATCTGTACCTAGACCAAGAAGCAGTTGTTCGAACAGAACATGGGATCACTGAATGTTTTAAAATTGGGAAAGGTGTGAGACAGGGTTGTATTCTTTCACCATACTTATTCAACCTGTATGCTGAGCAAATAATACGAGAAGCTGGCTTCTATGAAGAAAAACGTGGCATCAGGATTGGAGGAAGACTCATTAACAACCTGCGGTATGCAGATGATATAACCTTGATCGCTGAAAGTGAAGAGGACTTGAAACATTTACTGATGAAGATTAAAGAGCACAGACTTCGATATGGATTATGTCTCAATGTCAAGAAAACAAAAATCCTCACCACTGGACCAATAAACAACATTCTTATCAATGGAGAAAAGATTGAAGTTGTCAAGGACTTCATTCTTCTTGGATCAACTATCAACACTCGCGGAAGTAGCAGTCAAGAGATCAGACGACGTATTGCACTGGGCAAATCTGCTGCACAGGAACTTTTTAAAGTGTTGAAGAGCAGAGATGTCACCTTGAGGACTAGGGTGCGCCTGACCCAGGCCATTGTGTTTTCAATAGCCTCATATGGATGCGAAAGCTGGACAGTGAATAAGGAGGATCGTAGAAGAATTGATGCATTTGAGTTGTGGTGTTGGAGGAGAATACTGAGGGTGCCATGGACTGCCAAAAGAACCAATAGATCTGTTTTGGAAGAAGTGCAGCCAGAGTGCTCCTTGGAGGCCAGGATGGCTAAGCTTCATCTCTCCTACTTTGGACATGTAGTCCGGAGGAAACAATCGTTGGAGAAGGATGTCATGCTGGGTAGGGTGGAGGGTCAGAGAAAAAGAGGAAGACCCCCAACGAGATGGATCGGCCAGGTGGCATCATTGATGGACTTGGGGGTGGCAACGGTGGTAAGGTTGGCCCAGGATCAAGCATTGCTTCGTTCTGCTGTGCATGGGGTCGCTATGAGTCGGTTCCGACTCGATGGCACCTGACAACAACAACAACAACAAAGCAGAGAATGAAGTATCCAGCTGATAGGAAGTGAGGAGAGACACACAGGAATGCCCATACTTGCAGATAGTACCCATTTGACCTAGCTTCAATGGCTGGATGATCAGAACTCAGTTAGAGGAATAAAGAAGAGGGGAAAAAAGTATAATCCACTACAATTTGATTAATTTGATCTATAATTATGGATGTAGTAGCTTAAAAGTAGGAACAAATCTTTACAGCAAGGATCATTCCTACGCCCTCTGTATACAGGGTTGACAGGGATGGGCAACTTAGACACTGGCTACCCAAAGATGGGATGGGGGCACAAAGGCACGAAGTGACTGGCTTACAAGTTTTCAAGAGGGAGCCTAGTTTCAGAGGGTGTGGGGGAAGGTAGAATCTACACTGGGTGGTTTCCAACCTATTTAGATGGGCCTGGTGAAAGGAGATGGGGATAAGACTCTTGTGGTTCAATAGTGAATAATTGCTATCAGGACTGATTGCGAATGTTGCTAATGTAAAGGTAGACATTATGTAACAAAAGGAAGAGACTGGTTGATCTTGCAGTCCAGGAGCGGAGGACCCTGAGATAATCAAGGGAGAAGAGCAGAGTGCGGACCGTATCCAGAGAAGTAATGGCGCCAGAGATGGAGGTAGAGACGATGGCATGGAGAGATGGAGCGGATAGGGACTCTAGACTCAAGTAGGGAGAGGGGCTGGGTGCTGGTGGCTGAGGGGTGGGTTGGGGGGGGCAGGCTTTCAGGGTATACACTTTGTATTTGAATGGTTATGTATTCCTAAGTGGTTCAGTGTACATACAAAAAAATAACAAAACAGGGGGAATGGAAGCAAATGCTGTTGAATGATGATGCATGGAGGAGATTGTAACCATTGCAAAGAAATGAAATACAATAGGATGAATGTAAAGTTGATGTTCTCCCATGTAAGCTATCACTCCATTCACAAACTTAAAAAAAAAAAAAAAAAAAGTACATACTATGCTCCAGATTTCAGTCCAACAGGTTTGACTTACAGCGGGATGCTAAACTTCTCTCCAATACTTTTCCCAATGCACCTATATTTCCTCATTCTATCTAAGGAAAAGTAATACTGAAAGTAGAGGCTACTCATTGGAGTGTGCACAGGCATCTGTTTTTAGTTTGACACATTAAAAGTTATGCCAAGAGATGTCAAAATACAGCAAACATTATTAGTACATAACTCAGTCCACAAATTTGTTTTCCAAAAATTTTAGAAGTTAAGAATTTGTAGCATATAAAATGACGTTGAGAATTAAAGCAATTTTCCTGATAACTGAATTCAAAATTTTCCCCCTCATTTTGCTGTTGACACTTTGGTCCAAGTTAGCCAGGTGGCTCCTTATCTTCTGTGTCTGACTTCAACAACTGAGAGCTCAACTTTGTCAGTGAGAATGAAAGTTAACACGGAACTCAGAACCACATTTCTGACTAAATCAGCACAGACATACTGCCATAAATGTTTAATGCAGTTCCTTCCTTGAAAAGAATCATCTGCTCTATTCTTTAGATACCTAACTCAGTCATTAGAGAAATTCAAGATGAAAAATTAGGTCATCTTGTCCATCACTTTGCCAGCATTTCCTAGGGCATGCACCCCAGGATTTTGCCTGAGGATTATAGGACTCAAAATAGGGAGTTCATCCAATCCTTGACTCTTTCCACACATTGTCAGATTTACCTCATTTCAGTACTCATATTCATCAAGATCCTTTGACATTTTTTTCTTGATTTTTCCCTATTACTTTTTGCCCTACTCACCTCATCATCTTTTCTATGACTTATCCTCATATTTATTCATTGTCTTTAGATACAGAGAAGTAGCTAACAATGAATGAGCAACTGCTATGTATTTTTTAAAAATGTTTTATTGTGAATTATATGATAGTTTACATGAGAGAACTTTAGTTTTACATTAATTCCATCGTATATCATTTCATTGTCATGATTCCAATCCCCATCATGCATCATCAACCGACCAAAGGGCATATCCTAGAAACCCGCCCCCTACGCTCCTCCCTCCCCCGCCTCCCCCAGTCTTCGGCCCACAGTCCCTCTCCCTCTCTGGATCCAAAGTCCCCAGCCGCTTCATCACTCCACGTCATAGTCTCTGTCTCCATCTCAGGCATCTCTGGTTCTCTGGGTAGGGTCCTGCTCTCGGCTATTCTCCGTTGATGGTCCTAGAGACCTCCGCTCCTAGACTGGAGAAATAATCTCTCCCTTCCTTGCTACAAAAGGTCTAGCTTTGCACTTCCAACCCTCATAATCAGTCCTGATAACCATTATTCACTGCAGTATCACGAGTTACCCATCTGTATTTCATTTCATCAGCTCCACCTGGACAGATTGGATAGTACTCACTGGAGATTCTGCCTTCCTCCATGCCCCCTAGCTCTAGGTTCCCTCTTGAAAGCTTGTAAGCCAGTCACTTTTTGTCTTTGTAGTCCTCCTCTCCCCATTTGGGTATCCAATGTCCAAGTTGCCCATCTCTGTCTACTCTGTGTGTGGAGGGGGTGGGAATGTTTCTTGCTGTAAGGATTTGTTCCTTCTTTTGAGTCACTGCATCCGTAGGTATAGGTCAAGTTCATCAGATTGTATCAGCTCACTTTTTTTTCCCCTCTTCTTTCTTCTCCTGGTCGAGCTCTGATCATCTAGTCATCCGGTCCAGGTCACGTGGGTACTATCTGCAAGTGTGGGTGTTCTTGTGCACATGACTTCTCTTCCCATTAACCGGTAGCTCCACTCTCCACTCAAGTCCTCCGTGGCCACGCCACTGACTCTGGGCCCCAGAGTCCCCAGGTCTCCTCACACTGCTTTCCAAGCAGGTCCCCAACTGGGTCCACAGAAGCCCACTGAACATTATAAAGCTTAGCTTGCCACTTCATTGCTGCCTTTACCCCTATTGCCCCTATCAGGCAACTACTACGTATTTTATAACTGATTTAAGTATATTAATGCTTTAAATTCTCATAAGAACCCTGTGGTGTAAGGAATAAAAATATTATTACCATGTTAGAGATAAAATATATTTGAGGCCCAAAGGTATAAAAGTTGTACAGTTAGGGGCAGAGTCAGGACTAGAACTATAACCCATCTGCTGAGAGTGAGCTTGTAACCATGGTTCTTTCTGCTTTGACAGGCCTAGGTATATTGCACGGGAAGGAAAAAGTCTCTTTAACAGATGGTGCCGATAGAAATGGAAAGTGATATGCAAAAGATTGAAACAAGACCTTTACCTCACACCACATACAAAAACCAACTCAGCATGGATTAAACACCTAAATGTGAATCCCAAATTATGAAGGTCATCAATGAAAAAATAGAGAGACAAATGTCAGGGCTCTAATACAGAGAATATGCAGACTACCAAACATTTTGAAAATTACAGAAACAAAAGTAGACAAAATAGATGATTGGGTCATACTAAAAATTAAAAACATATATGCATCAAAAGACTTTACCAAAAGTGTAAAAAGGGAACCCACAGAATGGGAAAAATTTTTTTGCAATGACACATTGCACAAGGGACTCATTTCTAAAATGTATAGGAAACTACAGCACCTCTACAAGAAAAAGACAACCCAATTTTAAAATGGTGGCAGGAGGAGTTATTATTCACATGTCTATACTCGGAAACCCTGTACAGGGTCGCTATGGGTCGGACCCGACTCGATGGCACTCAACAACAACAACAACAAATACTATGACATCCATTTACTTCTTGTTAAAAATAATAATAACCTCAATGTCTTACAAATGTTAAAATGTAATTACTTTTAATATGCTTCTAGGGAGTTCTGGTGACTCAGTGGTTAAGCATTGAACTGCTAACAAGAAGGTTAGCTGCTCCACTGGAGAAAGATGAGGCAATTTGCTTCTGTAATGATTTATAGCCTCAGAAATCCTATGTAGTAGTTCTGCTCTGTTCTACAAGCTGATTCCAACTCTTGATGAGTCGAAATCAGTTTGATGTTTCAGTAGTCCCTGGAGGGTGCAAATAGCTAACATGCTTAGCTACTAACCCAAAAGTTGAAGGTTCAAACTCACACAAAACACTTCAGAAGAAAGACCTGGAGATCTATGTCTGAAAAATCAGCCACTGACAACCCTGTGGAGCACTGACATATAAGGGGTTGTCGTGAATTGGAGTTATTCAACAGCAGCTGGTAGTTAATGTAGTTCTACCATATATAATTTACTCTAATTTTGGAGCAATGCTGTGTGAAGTAGTGTAAAAGATTGATGCAAACAGGCAGCAACTCCTTTGCTTACAAAGATGCCACCATTAACCTAATTCATGTTTTTCAACAGTTCATGATGGAGAACGGCCATCAAAGGATGGATTTTATACATAGCAAGAAGGATAGATAAGAGAGAAGAACTCTCCTGAAGCCTCATCAGGTCCAAGAAGAAAGTTTCTGCTTCCTATATACTCAGATTCTTGGTCTTTTCCTTCTGAATTTTCTAAGATGCTTGTAGCAGTCTAAAGATCATCTGCAGCCTTTCTCATTCAATCTAAAACTTTGAGTAGATAAGTTTATCTTCTAGGCTATAAAACAAAAATGCAAACATGAAATAAGCAATCTGAATAACTATTAAAAGTAAAGTCGCTTTTGGAATCCAATGCCAATATTTCTCTAAGACAGAGCTCATATTCACTATTTCCCTCCCAAAAAATCTAAAATTAGTCCCAGTGCCCAAATGGCAGCTACTTTCTAAACTCACACAGAAGAGCCATAGGGTTAAAGGGATAATCCAATAGATACAAAGAAGCATTTCAGATTACTCAATTTCCCATTGATATGTGCTAATTATTATTTGTACTCCTAGTGTGGCAATGTAGAATAAACCCTAACCTGCAAGCTACAAGGTCAGCAGTTCAAGCCCACCAGCTGCTCCTTGGAAACCCTACATAAGGTCGCTATTAGTCAGAACCAACCTGATGACACAGCTTTAAAAACATTTATTATTTAGACTTTCTTTTTTCTTTCCTGCCTTCCTTCCCCCAACCCAAAAGATTACTTCTTTTCTTTTATTAAAAAGAAACAAATTTCTATCTTTGTTTAATCACACCACTAGCATGAAAATGAAATCAATGAATAAAATTGCCAAAAGGAGTAAATGATAGGTTTCCTTCGAAGCCAAGTTTTTCTGTCTAAAATTAGATTGCCTTTTAGGATTTACTGCCGTTATTAAATGAATGCCTTTTTGACAATAAAGCATTGCTTCATGGATGGAGTGTGCTCTGAAGCGCATGCTCAAGTACTCAGTGATGTATGACTTTGAATGACTCCAGGGACCTCACCATTTCAATGATATAGTCTGTTCTTTGTTCACCAGACAAAACCATGGAGATGGAATACTCAGTGAAGACCAGAACTCAGAGAAGGATGAGTGCAGCAATATCGAGTACCTTGTTTCTGCCATGCTAAAATGATGAATTACAGTGTATTAAGAAAGTGTTGACACATGTGGGAATTAGTTCTTGACGAACTTGCCAGTAATAAAGGCACATTGTTTGTAAAGTCACTACAAAACATTGCAGTCTGGTTCTTTGTTCGAGGGCTTTTGCCAAGTGGTGTTATTCATAAGCTTGATGGAAAATACTCATATCTACAAAATCTTTGTGGTTCACTTAATGATGAGGGCTCAAAGGAAGAGAGGTTGGGTTTTATGAAAGCTTTAACAGTTCCTGTGGATAGATAGGTGCAGCAGTACTTTTTCTTCTGCTCCAAGGGGCTGCAGACTTTCACAAATAAATCACTGACAGTCCAGGGGAATAGCAGGATTTCAGGTGGTTCCTTGAAAAAGAGGGCAGAGCCTCTGCCTCCTCTCTTTCCCTGATAATGTGTCTCAACCACCACCACCCCTTGAAGCCCATACCAGAGCAGAGTTTTGAGTCACATTCCTAGTCCTTCGTTGTTGCCAAGAGCTTGGACTTTCTATTTGTGATAATAACCAAGATGGCCACTCGCCAACAAGCCTTGATCCCATAGCCAGGCTACAGACCCAAGCCAGCATCATCCTCCTGGCCCTTCCACTTGGCTTCCAACATCCTCACAATCTCATTCCACAGCCTAGGACAGTCCAGGAGCCCAGCCAGGAGCAGCACAGAAAGGCATATCTTAGTTACCGCTCTTGCTCTCCAACAAGATTTAGGACATTTATGATTTGCAAAGGCCATATTGTATGTAGTCTGGCACTTTTAAAACCTATTTTCCTAATAAATTGTTTTATTGAGTGATAAGAAATAGAAATGACATCCAGGCCAGGTGTAATGGAAATTCTTGGAATTGCACATCCCTAGAAACCAAACAAAACCTCTCATTCCCTTAGAAAGGTTGAACTGAAGAGTTCATGTAAACAACAGTCATAGACTGAGTCATTTTCACTGGAGAGCGATTTTCCCAAATTGAAAATGAAGGACAGATACTCAGACTGAACTCCTGGCAAATACAATGGCTGAGTTGAGTACAGGCTCTGTTTCTGCAACTTGAAACACCAGACAGAGGTGGTGATGGGCTTTCACCTGCCTTGGTGGACCACTGGTTTCCACTTCCTTGGTTGCTGAAATGAGACAAAATAACAGAACTAATATATAGGCAATGAACCACTGACAATGGTTCTGAACCTGGTTGTATGTTTAGAATCACCTAGGACACTTAAAGAATTACTCCAGTGTCAAGGGTGAACATTTTTCAAGTTTCCCAGAGGCTACTGATGTGCAGTCAGGGTGGAGGGTCTCTGACCTAGAAGAATTAGGAACTTAAGTAGAATCCTAAGCACCATCCAGAACCTTCTGAGGTGGGACATTCCCACTAGGAAGGACAAGCAGATCAGCCTGAAGCATCTAGAGGAAGAGAAAATACTTCTTGAAAGATAGACCAGCAGGAAAAACCAAAACCAAAAACAGCAGTCTGATTGGCTACTACAAGAACAAGCAAGTTGTTTGCTGGCAAGCCATCAACGCAGGCAATGAAGTCCTTTCAGGACAAAGAGCCCTCCAAGACTGAAATTCAAAGGGAACACACAAGCAGGCATGTAAGCTTACTGGTGACCACGTTGGTCTAGTGGTGAGTGGAAGTGGGGAAAGCAGCAATGAAGTTATGGGCTGAGTTCAACCATGTTCCACAGACTCCTGTTGATCTGGAGATGAGAGAGAGAATAGGAAGGGCTGGTTGATCCAAAGTATGGTGAGACCTGGAAACTCCTGAGCCCATGGACAAGGGTATAGCCATGGAAGCTAAGAGCTGAAATTGAAGTGTCCAGCTGATATGAAGTGAGGAGAGATGATCAAAAATGCCCAAATATGCAAACAGTATCCATTTGACTTAGCTTCAATGGCTTGATGATCAGAACTTAACTAGAAGAAGACAAAAAAATTGATAAAGGAAACAAGTGTAAATCGCTACACTTTGATGAACTTGACCTATACTTATGGATGAAGTAGCTCAAAATATCAACTGAGTGGGAAGGAATCTTCACATCAAGGATTAATCCCTCTGTACACAGGGTTGATAGGGATGGGCAACTTAGACAATGGCTATCTAAAAGGGGAGCAATAAAGGCATGACGTGACTGGCTTACAAGTTTTCAAGAGGAAGTTTAGTTTCACAGTGTGCAGGGGAAGGTAGAATTCCCACTGAATAGTTTTCATCTTATCTAAACTGGTCTGTAAAAGGAGATGGGGATAAGTTTCTTATGATTCAATAGCGAGTAATTGTATCATGTCTAATTGTGACTATCACAATTATAATGATACAAGGTTTGTAAACATAAAGGGGGGAGAGGTTAATCTTATAGTCCAGGAACAGAGGACCCTAAGACCATCAAGGGAAAAGAGCATGAGCAGAATGTGGGGCCCTCTCCAGAGAAGCAGTGACACTAGAGATGGAGGCAGAGATGATGAAATGGAGAGATAGAGGTACTGGGAACTCTAGACTCATGGAAACAGAAAAGCTGTGTGTTGGTGGCCAGTAGGCAGGCTTGCAGAATGTCCTTTGGTTGTTTAAATTATTATATATCCCTGAGAGTTTTTGTGTACATCCAAAATTCCATCGGGAATAGAAGCAAATACTCTTGTTGAATGATGATGCATGGAGGGGATTGTAATCATTGCAATGAAACAAAATATGATCAAATTATGATAGAATGAATGTAAAACTGGTGTTCTTTGAGTAATAGATGTAAGCTATCACTCAATTCATTATAAAACTTAAAAAAAAAAAAAGTGGTCTGCATTCATTATAGAATATTTGGCAAATAAAAAGCATGAAGATGAAAACAAAACCCAAAACATCACCAATGATATATAAATGTGGTTTTCTTTTAATATTTTGAGATATTTATTTCCAATGTTTAGCCTATACATAATAGCATGGGCATGTGTTTTGTTTTTTTAAAATATTAGTATCATACATGGTCATATAGGAATAGCTTATTTATATCATTGGCATTATCTGTTCCTTAAAAGTTTCAAAGAAATTAACTGTAGGATTACATGGATCTGGAGCCTTTTCAGATATACATCTTTTATTGTCTTTCATTAGTATCATGATTATATTTTTCTATACAATATTTTTTTCCCTTTCAGAGTCAGTTGGAATAATTTATACTTTTCCTAAATGGCACAGAGTTTAATTCAATTTTTTGTTGTTTATTAATTCCTAGCTATGTTCTCATACTGGAAAAGCAGTAGCGCCATACAATAGGAAATGGACTGTGAACCATGAGGTCCATGGTTTGCAAGAGAAAGGTGAGGTTTTCTACTCCCAGGAAGATTGAAATTCTCAGAAACCCTATACATGCTTATTAAGAGTCAGAACTGACTCAAGGGCACTTTGCAACCAGAACAAATGTTCTTACACTAGTTATCCTCCATAGATTGTGAGGTCACGTAGCACTTGGAGAGCAGTTGATAATAATCTCTTGGTGCAGTTTTTAGAGAATAATCTGCCACCATCCTCCCTTTCTCCTCTGTCCAAAAATCTGGCCCAATCCTCCCCTTTGCCTCTGCTATTGCTGAGAACCACAGAAGTGAAATGAGAACACTTACTGAAAAGCACACATCATAAATGTGAATGGCATAAAGTCACCCACACACAAAACTGCTGAGAACCACCAAGTGGGCATTTTACAGCAGATATCCTTTCAGTAGAACAGCCTGAAACATCACAGAACAGTATTAGTGACATCTGGTTCACTCTGACAACATGGTTTGCCCAATGAGAAGCATTACTTGAAGAAACACATTTATTTATATGGCCATTTGAGACCAACACTACTTTTACTCAATGTGGAGCAGACCATCCAAACTAATAAATTCTACACATGTTTCTGCTATAAACAATTGGGTTTCACAATTAGATCCAATTACTCTTTACTTCCAAGAACTCAATCACCTCTGTCATAAGATGTTCATTAAATCTGAGTTTTTATTTTTACTTTCTTGGCAATTTAAAATCCTCAGAACTGGCTCTGAGAACGACATGGAGACCTTCCAGACCTGTAAAAAGAACTAGGCGTCTTGCTGGACAGCTAGATGAAGATGTATGCTTAATTCACAGTAGTAGTCCACAGAAAAAAAAGGCAGTAGAAGTAGAGCGACATGGAAAAATATGGGTTACATTATCATTCTACCTCATAAATCATTCATGTCTCATCTTTACCTTTTAGGAAAATCTTCTCCCAAAGTGGCAAAAATTCCACAAAAGAGCTATGTAAAGGAAGTAAGAAGAATGAGTGTTTTCACATAAAGGGATTAGAAAGCCTAAGACTGTTTGGGGGAAAGGAAGACAATACTTCAGAGGAATTAGTGAAATATGAAATAATGTACATAGGTGTAACAAAATTAATTTTTAAAAATGAATGGATGAATGATTGGCATGCTATGCTAATTAACCCATTCACTTTGATTAAAACCTACATAATCACAACTGCAACAATAACTCATTATAGAACATTTATTTAAATGTAACTAAAGGCAACGACTTTTGTATAAAATCATATAAAACTCCAGACCCTAAAAGACTAGCAAAACAAATTGGTTTATGACATTTTTGTACTAGAAAAACTGTCAACCTCTAACTGAAGTGTTATCAGCTATGCTTTAATAAATTTACACAAGCAGATCAAATTAAATAGTTTCTAATGAAATATGGGCCTACATAAACAGAGGACCACCATGAAAATGTCACTTTCCTGGAAGACTTTAACTCCACACATAAAATGAAATCTAAAAATCATGTAACAGAAAAAGAGAGGCTTGGTTAAAACAACAATCTCTGGAAAACACTTAATAAAGATGATTAACTCCCTACTTGGAACCACTGGAGAATGAAAGCTTTGGCACGTTTATGAGCTCAATGATGAGCAGCCTCACATAAACAGACTATATACAAGCACAGTATACAATGCACACTTCCCTGTTTCTACTTAGCCTATAATTACACTGAGACCTTAACTACTTGTATTATAGACACAATGATTTAACAATTAGGACTAGGTCATTTAATAGACATGCATCATCCTTACCTCTGTGCTTTAACATCAAGCCAGAACTTTTGGGGAACAAGCTGTATAAAGGCCCAGACTTAAACCATGTAGCTCTGAAAAGCTCAAAAGAGCCAAAAGACAAAAGAAAGTATGCTTTGAGTTAGCAATGTTTCCAGAAGTGTTATCTATGTTCCTCAGCCCCAGGTCTCATAAAGTTCCAGTGCTATGCAGAAAAATTATTTTTCCTATCTCTCATCTATGTGATATTCTCTTAATCTCTAGAGTATATGCCCAACAGCTAGCTGACTGTCTAGTAAAAAAGAGCATACGATATCACAGTGAGTAACACACTGACTTTGGCATTAGTGAACCTAAGGTGGACCTCAACCATGCTACTTATAACCATGCAATCTCACGTGAGTTACACAATCTCCATGAGTTTCTGTTTGTTTATTTGTAAAGCAAGGGTACCAATGAGTCTACATCATGGGCCTCTGGGGATTTTTTAAATGAGAGGAGAGGTGTTTAATACAGTGCCCCACAAAAGACAAAGATTCAATAATTCTGACTATTATTATTTTTAAAAACAAACTATAGCTACTACCTACATTATCAAAAAATATAGACTCATAAAACTGAAATGAACTTTCCTGAAAAGCAATTTGACAATGTGCTTCAAAAGTCTTAAAAGTTTTAGTACAAATGGATTATCTAGAAAGACAGGTTAGAGCAGGAGTGGGGAAGGGCCGATCCTCAGGCCACATAGGCCTATTAAATCATTTGGCCTGACCCTGCCAAGGCAACCACAAATCCAGCCATCAAATTAGGGGTGAGTCAAATGTTTGTCCAAATATAGCAGGTTAATTTTTAAGGTGATAATTTTGTATGGCTCATTAATGATGTCATAAATTTTGTTAAAAAAAGGTTACCACACCTGACCTAGAGAAACAAGCAAATACTTACATATGCTATTGCATTAATATTTTTCCAATTTAAACTTTTTACTTTGAAATAATTGCAGATTCACATGCAGTCAGGAGAAATATTAAAGAAAGATGCACCATTGTCTTTACCAAATAATACTATACTGTGGTCTTGCAAGGTCAGGGAAAATCTTGCAATAAGACCACAGTGCAACCAAGAAACTCACATTAACACAATCAAGACACATAACATGTCCATCACCACAGCATCCTCATGTTGCTCTTTTATAGCCACATCATTTGTTTCCGGTCCCACATCTCTTTAGTCTCTGACCTTTCTACAACTTTTGTCATTTTAGGAAGGTTACATGCTTCACACCCACTAAGACGGCTGTGATTGAAACACCAGAAAACAGATACTGATGAGAACGTGGAGAAATTGGAACCCTCACCCAATGCTGGTGGGAATGGAAAGTTATGCAGCCAATGTAGAAAACAACTTGACACATTCTTCAGAGGTTAAAGCACAGAATCACCACTCCTAGGAAACACAAAGACTTGAAAGCAGGAACACAGACAGATACTTGTACACCAATGTTCAGTGAAGCAAGTTTCACAATAGCCAAAAAGGGAAACAGCCTGTATTCATGAACAGATGAACGGATAAACAAATGTGATGATAATGCAGTATTCAGCTATAACAGAAATGAATACCTGATACATACAACAACATGGCTGATCCTATAAAACAATATAATGAGTGAAAAAGTTAGTCACTATAGGACAAATATAATATGAACCCACTTATATAAAATATCTAGGAGAGGCAAGTATACAGATACAAGTTTATTAGCAATTACTAGAGATGGGTATGAGTGGGTAAGGAAGATACTTACTTGCAGCACTCTTAGCTGCAGTTCCACCACTTATATTTCAGTTGTTGGTATTGTGGTGGTTTGTGTGTTACTTTGATGCTGGAAGGTATGCCACCAGTATTTTAAATACCAGCAGGGTCACACATAGTAGACAGATTTCAGCAGAGATTCCAGACTAAAACGGACTAGGAGGAAGGAGAGGCGGGCCACTTCTGAATGGTTAGCCACTGAAAACCTAATGAATATTATTAGCAGAACATTGTCTGATACAGTGCTGGAAGATGAAACCCTCAGATTGGAAGGCACTCAAAATATGACTAGGAAAGAGCAGCTATCTCAAAGTAAACTATAATGACATGGATTGAGTAAAGATTTAGGGACTTTCATTTGTTGATAGAGCACAACTCAAAATGAACAGAAACAGCTGTAAGCATCCAGCAGTAGTGAATGTAGGATAACTGAATGTCATCAAAAATTAAATGGAGGGTATAACGATTGATATACGTGGAATGATATTGGCCATCATTAGTTGGAAAATCATGTTTTAGCATTCTGGGAATGACAAACTATAAAGGAATGGTGGCATTTTCATTGTCAATTTTCAAGATTCATCTATAAGTACAATGCTGCCTGTGATAGGCTTAAATATCCATAAGCCTACAAAGAAGACCAGTTAATACCACTATCATTCAAATTTCCCCAGGAACTACTAAAGTCGGTGTTGATGAAATTGAAGAATTCTACTTTTTCAGTCAGAAACTGATCAAACATGCAATCAAGATGCATTGATAATTACTATGAATTGGAATGCAAACGACAAAAAGGAAGGATCCATTGTAGGAAAATATGGCCTTGGTGATATAAATAATGCTGGAAACGCATGATAGAATTTTTTGTGTGTGTGTGTTTTATTATGAATTATATGATAGTTTACATGGGAGGCATGATAGAATTTTGCAAGACCAATGACTTAGTCATTGCAAAAACCTTTTTCAACAACATAACCAGTGACTATACACATAGACTTCACCAGATGAAATACCCAGGAATCAAATTGACTACATCTGTGGGAAGAGATGATGGAGAAGCTCAAGGTCATCAGCCAAAATAAGACCAGGGACTGGCTGTGGAACAGACCATCAATGAAAAACAAGTCCACAAGAACCAAAACATAACTTTGTGTATACTCCACCTAAATTTAGAGACTTCAGAAATTCCACAGGAGAAAGATGAGGCTTTCTGCTCCTGTAAAGATTTACAGCCTTGGCAACCCTATACAGGGTCACTATGAGTTGGAACTGACTCCACAGCATGCTACCACCACCACCATCAAATTTAGAGACTATCTCAAGAGCAGATTTTATGAATTAAATACTAATGACCAAAGATCAGAAGAGTTGTGGGAAAACATCAAGAACATCATACCTGATTATTAAAAAGGCAGGAAAAAAAAAATAAAAGACTAAAATGGATGTCAGAAGAGACTCTGAAACTTACTTATGAATATGTTGTTGTTGTGTTGTTAAGTGCCTTCGAGTCGGAGCCGACCCATAGCGACCCTGTACAGGGTTTCCGAGGGTGTAAATCCTTACGGGAGTAGAAAGCCTCATCTTTCTCCCGCGGAGCGGCTGGTAGTTTTGAACCACTGACCTTAAGGTTCGCAGCCCGATTCGTAACCACTACGCTACCAGAGAATATAGAGAATCTTAAACAACTGAAAAAAATGATGAAGTAAAAGAGTTGAAGAGAAAATTATGAAGAGTAACTCATAAAGACAAAGCCACATATTATAATGAAGTGTTCAAAGACCAGGAATTAGAAAACAGGAAGGGAAGAACATGCTCATCGTTTCTCAAACTGAAAAAGGAAAAAAAGAAAAAATTCAAGCCTCAGGTTGCAATATTGAAGGATTCTATGGACTCTGATGTGGTGCTGTGGGATCAGCACTGGACTGCAAACCACAAGTCCAGCAGTTCAAACTCACCAGCTGCTCCTCAGAAACCCTATACAGAGTCAGAACTGAGTCAACAGCATTTAACAACAACAATAATGGCAAAATACTGAATGATGCAGAAATCATAAAAAAAAAAAAAAAAAAAGGAATATTCAGAGATGCTGTACCAAAAAGAGTTGGTCAATGTTAATCATTTCAAGAGGTACCATATGATCAATAACCAATGTGGTACTGGAGAAAACAGTCAATGTTGCACTAAAGGCATTGGAGAAAAACAAATTTTCAGGAACTGACAGAACACAAATTGAAATGTTTCAACAAACAACTATAGTTCTGGAATTATATCTCATCTACGTCATATAACTTGGAAGACAACTACCTGGCCAACCTACTGGAAGAGATCCATCTTTGTGCCCATTCCAAAAAAAAAGTGACCCAACAGAATGTGGAAATCATTGAACAATGTCATTAAATTGCATGAAAATAAAACTTTGATAAAGATAATTTTAAAATGGTTGCTGCAGTACATTGGCAGGGAATTGCCAGAAAAGCAAACTGAATTCAAATGAGGAATGGAACTCAGGATATAATTGCTGATGCCAGATGAATTTTGGTTATAAACAGAGAATACTATAAATAAGTTTATTGCTGTATTGACTATGAAAAGTCATTTGACTGTGTAAATGTGATAGTTAAGGTTTTATGTCAACTTGACTGGGCCAAGATTCTCAGTGGTTTTGCAGTCAAGATCTCATATGATGAGATCTAATGTAATGTAATCAACTTTATGATGAGAGCAGCCAATCAACTGAAAGGACGCTTCCTTGGGAGTGTCATTTGCTTCCAATATAATGGACAATCAGGCAAAGCTTATTTGCTTTCTGCTGGGTCTGGATCCTGAATCTAGCTTATCATCTAACTTCCAGCTCTTGGGACTTGAACCAGTGGCCTGCTCTATTTCCAGCTGATCCTGCAAGTCCTGCCATCTTATCTACATCTGACCTGCCATTGTTGTTTTGAAATGCTGTCGAGGCAGTTCCAACCCATAATGACCCTGTATAGGGTTTCTGAGGAGCAGCTGGTGAGCTTGAACTGCCAACCTTGCAGTTCAAATGGTTTTGTAGTCTGGCACATTAACCCACAATGCCACACCAGGACTCCATGTGACCTGTCATATGACCCATGAAATTGGGACTTGCCCACCTGGGTGAACCATTTCCTTTTTGCAAATTTAACTTTATATATAAAGATATAAGCACTGGTTTTGCTTCTCTATTGAACACAATCTAAAACAGTAGATCATAATAAACTACAGATAACATTGTGGAAAATGGGGTATTACAGAACATTTATTTGTGCTCATGAGGAACCTGTACATAGACCAAGAAGCAGTTGTTACAATTGAACAAGAGGATATTGAATGGTTTAAAATCAAGAAAGTTGTGCATCAGGGTGATATCCCTTCACCATATTTATTCAATCTATTTTCTGAGCAAATAATCCCAGAAGCTGGATTACATGAAGAAGAACATGATATCACGATTGCAGAAAAACTCATCAATAACCTGTGATATCAGATGACACAATTTGCTTACTAGATATGAGGAGGACTTAAAATATTTACTTATGAAGATCAAAGACTACAGCTTTCATATGGATTTCACCTGAAATGTAAGAAGATGTAAATGTAAAGAAAATAAAAATGCTCTGAACTGGACCAATAAAGAATATGATGACAAATGGAGAAAAGATTGAAGTTGTGAAAGACTTCATTTTGCTTGAATTCGCATTCAATGCTTAAGGAAGCACCAGTTAGGAAATCAAATGCCATATTCCTTTGAGCAAATCTGCTGACAAGATCTCTTTAAAATATTTAAGAGCAAAGATGTCAGTTTGAAGACTAAGATGCACCTAACACAAGCCATGGTACTTTCAATCATGTAAAAGTTGGACAATGAATAAGACTGTAGGAAAATTGATACTTTTGAATTATTGTGCTGGAGAAGACTATTGGAAGTACCACAGACTGCAAAAACAACAAACAAATCTGTGTTGTAAAAAGTATAACCATGACACTGTTGAAAAGGACATTAGAAAAGCAATCCCATTTACAATAGCCACCCAAAGGATGAAATACCTTGGAATAAATGTAACCAGAGAAACAAAGGAC
>NW_006408781.1:1879912-1892791 GCF_000296735.1 Chrysochloris asiatica
AATAAAAACATTTAATAATAAAAAAATATAAAAAAGTACAGCCAGAATGTGCCTTAAAAGGGTGGCTGGTGAGATTTCTTACTTTGGACAGGTTGTAGGAGGGACAAGTCCCTAAAGGATATTATGCTTGGAAAAGTGGAGGGTCAGAAAAAAGAGAAGACCCCTTAATGAGATGGATTGACACAAAGGACTCAAAAAAGGGCTCAAGCATGAGCAATTGTGAGGATAGCACACAACCAGGCAGCATTTTGTTCAGTTGTGCATAGGGTCACTGTGAGTGGGAACAAATGCAAAGGCACCTAACAGTAACTACAATACCACCTTCTGTTAAAGAGTGATGAAACTATTTGAAACAGATAATGGTGATGTTTTTACAAATGATGAACAACATTAATGCCACTGAATTTCATATGTTAAAAATGTTGAAATGGCAAATATTTTGTTATAAATATTTTTATCATAATAGGAAACAAAACAAAAAATAAACTAAAGAATGTATATTTCTGTGTGGTTGAGTGACTTTACTTTCTCCTTTTGTATTTCCCCATATTGTTAAATTTTAAAGAATAGTTACTATGTTTATTTTTGTTATCAGAATGAATACTAAGATGATTTTCACTATGAAAAAAAATGGTCAGTGACTAACAATCACAAACCACAGAGTGGCATAAAACAATAAACATTTATTTAGTTCACAATGAGTTGGACACTTCTTCTGGCCTTGGCTGAGCTCAGCCAAGGGTTGGCAGCTCTAGAATGCCAGATCTGCTTGTGTTCTATGGTTTCTCATTCTCCAGGCTAACCTAGGCTTGTTCTGTTGGTGGAGTCTGGATTCTAAAAGATGTGGTGGATTTATCTAAAGACTCTTGAAGCCTAGGTTGGAACTAGACCATCATCACATTACTTCTATCACATTCTATTAGCCAGAGCAGACACACAGTGATTCTTCATTAAAGGAGGCATGAGCATCACATTGCAAAGGGTAAGAAATTGATCACTGACCATTGATTGGGGTCACAATACAATAGAAGACTGTGTGGCAAAAGAAGAAAAGGGCAGGGAATGAAGAATTCCATGATTTCTTGAGTCAATTAATTAATGCTATCACATCTTCTAGTGTGGTACAAGGTCCATTTGAACTGAAAAGTTGGTGATTCAACCTCACCAGCCGTACCTCAGAAGCCCTATACAGGGTTACTATTAGTTGGAACTGATTCCACAGCAGTTAATAACACCAAATATATATATGTATGTATATATATATATATATAACAGAAATTTGTCCTTTAATCATTTTAACATATACAGGTACAATTAAGAGACTTAATTATGTTCACAATGTTGTACAACCACACCTCTATTTCCAAAACTTGTTGATCATGTCAAACAGAGACTGAGTACCTATTAAGAAACCACTCTTCATTCTCTCCTTCCTTCCCCCGGTTTCTATTAACCACTAGTCTACTTTCATCTCTATGCATTTTCTTATTATCAGTATTTTATGTAAGTAGAATCCACTGCTGTCAAGTAGATTCTGACTCAGTGACCCTATGAGAACATAGAAACACTGCTCTATAGGGTTTCTGATGTCTTAAATCTTTACTGAAGTTAGTTGCATCATTTTTCTCCCATAAAATGGCTGGTGGATTCAAACCAACAACTTTTTAGTTAGCAGCCTAACACTTAACCCAATGCACCAGCAGAGTTCCTTAATATAATAGGGTCATATGAAAGGGCTTCAAAAAAATTCCTGGAAAAATTCCATTTTCTTTGCATTCCATTTTTCCATGAATGTTTTGAAGCCCCCTCATACAATATGTGCCCTTTCATATCTGACATACTTCACTCAGCATAATGTTTTCAAGGTTCATCCATGCCATCTCATATATCAGAACTTCATTTCTCTTTATAACTGAATAATATTGTATGGATATGTCAAGTTTTCTTTGTCCACGAATATGTTGACAAATATGAGTTGTTTCACCTACTGGCTACTGTGAATTATGCTGCAGTGAACACTGGTATACACAAACCTGCTTAAGTCCTTACTTTCAATTCTTTTGGATCTGCACATCAGCGTAGGGGACTGCTGGATTCTAAAGAAGCCCTGGTGCACACAGTGACTAAGCATTCGACTGCTAAGCCTATGCTTTAAATCTTCACAGAAGTAAGCGACCTCATCTATCTCCCATAGAGAAAGGTGGTTTGCTTTATGAGAGAAAAAGTGGCAATCTGTTCCCATAAAGATTAAAACCTTGGAAATCCTATGGGGAAGTTCTACTTTGCCCTATAGGGTTACTTTGAGTTGAAATTGACTCAACAGTAACAGGTTTATAACAACTTTTTGAGGAACCACAAAACTCTTTTCCATAGTAGCTATCCCATTTTATTATCTCAAAAATAGCGCATCAATGTTTGGGTTTCTCCACAGCCTCATCAACACATTTTTTTGTGTTTGTTTTTGTTTTGACAATAGACATTCTGGTGTCTGTGAAGTGGTATCTTATTATGGTTTTGACTTACATTTTCCCAGTGAATCTTAATAATCTTGAACATTTTTCCATGTGTGCATCCTCCATATCTATATCTTTGCAGGTAAAGAGTTTGTTCAAGCCCTTTTCCAAATTTTAAATTGCTTTATCTTGTTGCTGTTGAATTGTAGAGTTTAATGCAGATATTAAGCCTTTTCAAATACACGATTTTCAAATATTTTCTCTCATTCTGTAGTTTGCTTCACTTTGTTGATAAATTTCCTTGCTACACACAAGCTGTTTTTTTTTTATGATAAGTTCATTTACTTTGATTATTTTGATGTCATATCTAAGATTCCATTAACAAAAACAAGGTCTAATATTTTCATTTACAAGTTTTATGTGCCATAATTTTCAATGTTGGCATTTCTAACACGTGTGTGTGTGTGTGTGTGTGTGTACAGAGGTCTCAGCTGACTCATGGCATCATTTAGTAAAAATACTTTCACAGCTAAATGCTTTCTCTGGCACCTCTAGCTCTAGAGTATAGGTGAATATTGACCTAGTGGTCATGAATAGAGCCCCTACGACTTCTAAGCTGATTCACTGATGAAAACCTGTGTTTATTTTGTAAGCGGTACTTCTATGTATACTTGTAACTGTTTTATCAAGATTCAAGTGGGTATAACTTTCACATGATCAGCTCAGGAATAAACAGGCAAGCACTTATTTGTTGTGTCAAAGCCATGTCACCTGTTGATATATGAATGTTGACAATGACAGTTGACAGCCAACTAGGAATTGTTTATAAGAACTGTAGCCATTTCTGAAGGTGTATTTACTCAATCTTTTAAGAATTAATTTCAGAACTTCTGCGATGTAATATTAAACACTCTACCTATTTTGAATTTAGTAGGGCATAAACTGATTTATAAAAATGGTATTCATTCTGGAGAGGCTTCTTTTTAAACCCGATCAAGGAATTTTTGTGTGTTTCAGAGCATTTACTTATTCAAATGTTTAAAAGTTTTAAGAAGTATAAAAATGTCTGAACCTTGTGAAGGAATTCTGAGAAACTATAGATGAAATACTAATGAAACATTGGAAAAGAGTCCTAAAACATCTCAAAACTAAAATAATATTCTAGGATGATAAAGGCAGAGAAAGAAAATTTTAAAAAGAAAAGAACACATGGAAAGGAGGGGAGGGAAAGTCGGAAATAACCTAAAATAAATACCACATGCAAATAATTAAGTTGAAGTACTTCAAAGAAAGTATATGATTAAACCAGTATAAGACATAGAACTACCATAGGATCCACCAATACCTACCCTGGATAAGTACCCAAAAGAATTGAAAACTGAGTCACCAATGTTCATTACAGTACTTTTCACAATAGTCATAAGGTGAAAACAACTTAAATGTCCATCAATCAATGAATGGGTATATGCATAATTGCAAATAACATACAACTTCTACATTTATTTACCAACCACTCCCTCTTTCTCCCCCAAGTATTTTTTCAAACATACTATGCTACATTTTTAACAGCAAGTTGCAAAACAAAACAAAATTACATAGTAGGCACTTATGAAAATATTTTCCAGGGGGAGGGAGGATTGGCAAACCAATATAGAAGGGCGCGTGTTATTTGTGAAAAACACAGTACACAGCCATAAAAAGAAATGAAGTCCTGATGCATACATACCACACCATGGATAAACCTGAAAGCTGTATGCTGAGTAAAATAAGTCACCCACAAAAGGACAAACACTGTATGAGTCCACATATATGAAGTTGTTGTTAAGTGCCATTGAGTCATGGCTACCCCGTATAAGGTTACTGAGGAGCAGCTGGTAAATTTGAACCACCAACCTTGTGGTTCAAACCAACATTGTGGTCCAGTGCATTATTCCACAGCACCACATCAGGACTCCATATGTGAAGTAGTCAGGGGTGGAGGGAGGAGGAAAGGGGCTGTCATTGTTCAGCTGTTGCTGTGGTATTTTCCACCAAGCTGGGGAAACACTAATAGCAAATGTGGAAGACGACCAAAATCTTAACCCATAAACCTTATTCCTACTCTTGTAGCCACTTCACCAAACTATTCCCTGGAGATGTTAGATTGATTGCCCCTGAATTAAGTTGCCAACTTTTAACTGTTACTTTTATTCATGCAACCCTGCTGGGCTGTAGAAACTTGAGTTTGAAATCATCTCCAGTTTTGCCTATAAGCCCAGCAACAGGAGAAATTTAGTGTTGTTCTGGAAACCACCACCTTCACGTATTTTCTTGTTTAATTTATTTGGGCTTAGTGGAAAACTTATGTTTTCTCTATGCCTAAAAAGCCAGCTCCATGACCAGAACTGCTTGAGGCAAGAGTGTTTTGCATGCAGGTCTCAACACTTCCTCTCTCC
This sequence comes from Chrysochloris asiatica, assembly GCF_000296735.1. Lineage (NCBI taxonomy): Eukaryota > Metazoa > Chordata > Mammalia > Afrosoricida > Chrysochloridae > Chrysochloris > Chrysochloris asiatica. Next base: position 1,884,801 of record NW_006408781.1, read on the forward strand.
AGTTCCAGCCCACCTCATCATGCTCAAGGAGGATTTAAAGCTGAGAATGCTCTAACAGGAATTTAGTGCCTGAAAATACTCTTTACAAGACTTTGATACTTTTGTTTTCTTCTTCTCCTCTTCCTTCTTTTTAAATAAAGCATTAAATGAAAACATGACAGCCCACATAGTGGACCAATCAGTTAAATCCAGTTTTCCAGTCCAGAGGAAGTATGTCACCTATTATGGGCACTGGACAGTGAAATGACACTCTGTAACAAGAGAGTTGAAAAAAGGTAAATATTCAAAAGGTAACGTCTTTTTATTTCCTTCTATTTCTCACATATGAAATGTGATAGTTAAAGGCTTTGTGTCAACTTGACTGGGCCACAGTTAAGATACAGTTAACATTTATGATGAGGTCCAATAAAATGTAATTACCTCTACTGATGAAATCTGCTATGAGAGGCTAATCAATGGGAAGAATGCTTCCTAAGGGTGGTAGCCTACTACTTTTATCTTACAAGAGACAAAAGGAGAGAGAAGAGAGCAGAGATGAGAGGGACCTACTACCACCAAGAAAGAAGAGCCAGGAATGGAGTGTGCCCTTTGGACTTGGGGTCCGTGCACTGTAAAACTCCCAGATCCAAGTAAAGATTGATGCCATGCAACCTGGAGCTTTCCAAGGAATGCTGGGCCTGCAAATGGTGAAAGGAGATAGGGATCTTTCTCCAGAGCTGGCACTCTGAATTTAGACTTCTAACCTACTCAACTGTGAGAAAATAAATTTCTGTTTGTAAATTCTGTTTGCCATTCACTTGTGATATTTCTACTATATCAGCACTAGATAACTAAGACATGGAGACATAGAGAGACATAGAGAAAGTGAAATATAGAGAAAAACAGAGGCAAAGGTAAAGAGAAATTTGAGAAGATGGAAAAGGATATAATCAACAAATTTCAACAAAGCTGAAATAAGGTTGAGACAATGAAAAAACATGACCATGGGGCCCATAATAAAAATTGTTAATACAAGGAAAATAATTATAGTTAACATAAACCCTACGTGGGAAGCACAGAAGGAAGAATATATACATCTGTGATGAGAAAGCAAAGACACAAAGTGTGGAATATATAAATCATAAATGTGAATGCAAGAAAGAGACTTTGAGTCACAGAAACTTAGATAGTCATAAACAAACAAGGCTGATTTGAAGGTGTACTTTTCCTTCTAGAGGTTTACCTGATTACAACCATGAAGCCATTTTCCAGTCTTATTCCTGAAGACTAGGGTCTGGAAATGATAATCGAGCTGGAAACCATGAGTAGAAAATGGACCACAGCATTAGGATGAGTGTACCACTGAAACTAGCAAATTAGAGATTGAGATAAGTCTTAGAGTACTTTGTACACACATGGAGAAGAGGAAAGTCCCTCATGTCAAGGCATAATGGACATCCTGGTGATTTCCATTAGATCAGAAGAACACATAATCTGAGCATCCAATGAGGACCCTTTCTTCTCAATTGACCACAACTTAATCAGAACAGGCATTTTTCCATTTATTAGAAAAATCTTGGCATAGTCTGAAATTCTAATTCTGCATGAAGAAGTCATTTTAAAAGACAGTGGTTCAGTCCAATTTAAGCACTGGGCCACAATGCTCTACCAACTCCTAGGCTTAAGCTATCCTCACTCCTCTATCACTCTCTAGGTATTTCTCCCTCACCCAATCACTTTGCTGAGTTATCTCTGGACTGGAAGGGCCATTACAATGTCTGAAAGTCACACACAACCTGTGTCAAAGTCTAACTTGGAGAATGAGTTCAAGCTACAGCTTTATTCAGCCAACAGCAACCATTGATGAGGAACCCAAAGGCAACCTGAAAACAATGAATTATATAAGAAAAGATGAATAAGGAAAATAAAAACTGAGCTTTCTCAGGAGATACTGCTGTGCTACCAATTCACTACCTTTTATTTTTACTGACTAGGTACCAAAAACTTTTAATTTATCCTCATTGTTGTATTTTCTTAGGGATATGTGAGCCTGCTCTGAATCTGAATATCATGTTGTTCCTCATAGTGTTAGGAAGTTACAACAGGGAAAAGGGACGAACCACAGATCAACCAAAAGAATGCAGGAAATGACCTGACCTGTCAGAAGAGTCTAACAAAATGAATAATAGAAAAGGGAACTTTCCCCAAAATCAGACAGGCAGAAAAAATACTAAGACTGAGCTGATGTAATGAGAAGTGCATCAAATCCATGAAAAATTAACCAATTATGGGCCCTAAATTAAGGTAATAACACGTAGGGATCAGGATACCCAGAGTCTGCCCTGGAAGCAAAACAGCATTAAAAAAAGAGAAACCAAGAACTCACTTGACCCTCCCCTTACTCTTGAGGTGGAAGCCAACTCTCCTCTCTGAGAATATCTATGATTTAATATATTATCTTGCTTGCTTAAACCTCTGTCTCTCTGGCCCCTTTCATGTGTTCATTGTGTCTATACCCTACTGATTCTTCAGGGGGATAGTAGGACTGGATCAGGATGCTTCATCCATGCTGGGACAATAGCTAAGTTTGAATTTTGCTGTCCAGAAGCATGTCCTTTTATTTACTGAGTTGTTTTTTGTTATCACAGAAATTTGCCACTCATTCCTCCCACTGGCAACTCATTAAAAAATTTAACCAATATTAATACCAAGGTTCTACTCTGGGTGATTACAGTATTAACAATCTGTTATCTTCATTTGGTTTTGATTTTAACTGTAATTTTTTAATCCATGCTCCATATCACACTTAGAGTTGAAAATGTGTATATATATATACCAATTCACACACACAAATACACACATGCACACAATTCTTTAAAAAAAATGTTTTACACATTTTTTTTAATCTTATAGTTTTAAAAATAAACCTATCTGAAAAAAGTACAGTTATTCTTCTGAAGATATGTTAGAGTATTTATAAGATATTTTCACTTGGTAAACTGTTGCAGGAAAAGAATCTCAATTTTCAGTCTTTCAAGAAGATAGGCAACTACTCCAATAGCAGGCAACATCCTTTAGAATTCTAACTCCTTCAGTAATAATATTATACCTACCCAATGGGTTTTCTACTGAGAATGTGCTTTGGTTTCTGAAAAACACCATTTAAGCAAAGTAATTTAAGTATAATTTCATTTTCTCAAGCAATTCAATACAGGGGACAAAGTCCCTGATCAAGTAACTAAAGGAATTTACCACAATGTCACAGTTAATAAACTATGAATTCATTATCTGTAAACTGCATAGGAAAATCCCTTGTTTGAAACAAAGGTTTTTTTGTTGTTCTTCTTTAAAGTCATGGTAGAAAATCTGGAAATCAAAAAGAGAAAAATAAAAAACAAAGAAAAGAAATTGTTCCTCATCTATAAATATAACTTCTCTGCTAATTTCATCAGTCTTCACAATTTAGTGCTGACCATTTACAAACATGGTATGGTGAACTGTATTGACTCAAAACAACTGAAGTCAATACTCAACTGGCCATAACTCATCAATTTCCCATAAAGATAAAAGGTCTTCAATTTGCTCCTTCCACCCTAATAACAGTAATGGTAATAATCAAACTACATGTAACCATTATTGTCAGTTTGGCTAACGTTACATAGTGGAACACTACAACTATGGAACACTATAACTGTGCAAACATTCACAGTTGGATATCAGAGAGGCATAATTATTTTCCCCATTTTTCAGGTGAGGAAACTGGCCCCAAGTTCCCACAGCTGTAAGTGGTAGACCCATGACTGGCAATCTGATTCCAAAACCAGATTGAACCATGACATCAGAGCACTGTCAAACAATAGACAGTTTGTTCAAATGCCAAATTCTCCATTACAACTTCTCGAGGCTTTGGTTCTATAAATAGGTTGGAGCCAGAGTTTTGGAATCTGCATTTTTAAAAAGCAGACCAGCCAATTCTGATATATGTGGCACCATGGTCACATTGATTATATTGCCTCCACGGATGCAGAAAACATAAGCTGCTTCTCAATACTCCTGTAGCTCAGGAGGTTTTAAATCATGGTGACTCTTATGCTCTTTAGGGAGTTGCAGACCTCTCAGAGAATCTGATGAACGTTACATACCTTATCACAATCAAAATACACCAATACTTTTTCAGAGTTTTTCAATGAATTTTACTAATTTTCAAGAGTTAAATCATAAAACCCACAGATTAAAAATTCCTGTTCTAGTCACTCTTTTTTTTTTCTAGTATCTCTTGACCTCATTATTCTCATCTTTGAAATGAGGACAGTAATTCTGTGGGCTGCCTGCTTTACAAGACATAGTAAAATATTTTTGAAACCACAAAGGATAATTTTTATAGTAATTTATGAACATATTTATACAGATTAAATAACATGGCCAGCACTCAGACTAACAACAGTGAAATTCCAAAGCAATGGTGAACATAAATGATACTGCAAAATATTTGTGACAATGGTAATGCAATGTAAAAACATCTGTGATATTTTGGTAAAAATATCAATGATAAAAATGATACTGCTGCAAAAATGACAGGATTGAAAAGGACACTAGGAAAGCAATACCATTTAGAGTAGCCACCCAAATGATGAAATATCTAGGAATAAATATAACCAAAGAAACAAAGAACCTATACAAAGAAAACTACAAAACACTACTACAAGAAATCAAAAGAGACTTACAAAAATGGAAGAATGTACCATGCTCCAGGATAGGAAGACTTAACATTGTGAAAATGTCAATACTGCCCAAAGCAAATTACACATATAATGCAATCCGAATCCAGACTCCAATAGCATTCTTCAAAGAGATGGAAAAAACAATTACAAACTTTATATGGAAAGGAAAGAGACCCAGGATAAGCAAAGCACTGCTTAAGAACAAAAATAAGGTTGGAGGCCTCTCACTCCCCGACTTCAAAATTTACTACATGGCTACAGTGGTCAAAACAGCTTGATACTGGTACAATGAAAGATGCATATATCAATGTAACAGAATCGAGAATCCACAAATTAACCCATCTACATACAGCCAACTGATTTTTGACGAAATATTTAACTATATCGCATAGGGAGGTTATAGTCTTTTCAACAGATGGTGCTGGCAGAACTGGAAATGATATGCAAAAGATTGAAACAACACTGTCACTTTTTACCTTATACAAAAACCAGCTCAACATGGATTAAAGACCTAAGTGTGAATCCCAGAATTATGAAGGCCATCAAAGAAAAAATAGGGACAAATGTGAGGGCACCAATTCAGGGAAAACACAGATTATCAAACATTTTGAAAACTACACAAACAAAAATAGACGAAATAGATGAGTGGGACATACTAAAAATTAAAAACTTATGTGCATCAAAAGACTTCACCAGAAGAGTAAAAAGGGAACCCACAGAATGGGGAAAAAATAGTTTGCAATGACACATCAGACAAGGGACTCCTTTCTAAAATATGTAGGAAACTACAACACCTCTACAAGAAAAAGACAAATAACCCAATTAAAAAATGGACGCAAGACATGAGCAGACACTTCACCAAGGAGGAGATCCAGGTAGCCAACAAACATATGAAGAAGTGTTCACAATCACTAGCCATTAGAGTTATGCAAATCAAAACAACAATGAGATATCATCTCACATCAATAACAGAAATATCAAAAAAAGTAGAGGACAATAAATGCTGGCGAGTATGTAGAGAGACTGGGATGCTCCTGCATTGCTGGTGGGATTGCAAAATGGTCCAACCTTTCTGGAAAGCAATAGGACACTTCCTCAGAAAGTTGGAAATAGAAATACCTTATGACCCAGCAATTCCTCTACTTGGTATTTACCCACAAGAAATGTGAGCCATAACACAAGTAGACATTGGCACACCAATGTTTATAGTAGCACTATTTAAAATAGCAAAAAGAAGGAGACAGCCTAAGTGCCCATTGACTGAAGAATGGATAAACAAATTGTTGTACATACACACAATGGAATATCATGTTACCTTGAAGAATAACAAGGAGGCTGCAAGCCACCACATAACATGGATAAATCTTGAGGACATTATGTTGAGTGAAATTAGTAAATCACAAAAGAAGAAATACTGCATAGGACCACTACTGTAAATGATTAAGAAAAAGAACCTATACTAAAGGGGGGGAGGATTCTTTGCTGGCAACTGGGACGTGGGGGGTGGGGTGAGGGGAGGGAGGTGAAGGTGAAGCATAGGGTAGGGAATAGACACAGGGTAGTTTGGGTGGTAAGGAGGGGGGCAATATACAAGAATGGGGAGGGGAATGGAAGAACAAAGCAGATGGGAGAGCAATTAAGCAGGTTTGCATGGGATAAGTGGGTCAGAGGTAAATAATGATGTATGTACAACCTTGGAACAACAGGACTCTTGGATACAGGGAGTGAGACATGGTTGGTATGGGGGAAATAATGTTAAGATGCTTAGCTGTCTTTTGAATCTTGGTTTCCCTTGCATACCATTATAAAATAGACGCTTGAGGAGGAGAGAAATGAACAGCCAGAAATATCGCCATAGAAAGTTTGTAAGTCCATCTTCTGCCTATAACTGATTGGAATACCTAAAATGGGGCTACAATGTGCCCAGGGAAGGAGGCTTCCCTTGGAGCCTCTGCATTACATAAGACCATAAGTTGAATCCTGAACAGCAACCAGAATCTTCAGAGGTGGGAAATTTCCACTTGAAAGGACAAGCAGACCAGCCTGGAATGGCTAGAAGAACAGAATATACTTCTTGAAAGAAAGACCAACAGGAAAAATACAAAACAATATAGGCAGATCGACGGATTACTACAAGAACAAGCAAGTTGCTTGCCCAGGAGATATCAAGGTAAACCCCGTCAGAGCAAACCCCCTTCCAAGACTAAGACTCAATGGGAATACAGGCTCTGATTGGTGACCACGTTCGTCACCGATAAGGCAAAGTGAGGGAAAAACAGCAATGAAGTTGCGAGCTAAGCCCTACAACGTTCAATAGAATCCTGTGAACCCGGGTGGAAACCTGGTTGGCTAGCAACGTGGCAAGAAGTTACTGGCTTACAAGCTTTCAGGAGGGAATCTAGATCCAGAGGGCGTGGAGAAAGGTAGAGTCTCCACTGAGTAGTATCCAATCTGTCTAGGCAGGGCTGATGAAAGGAAATGCAGTTAGGTCTCTTGTGATACATCAGTGAATAATTGTTATCAGGACTGCTTTTGAGGGTTGGAATGATAAAGGTAGAAGTTTTGTAGCAAGGAGGAGAGTGATTAACTTCACAGTCTAGGAGCGGAGGTCCATGGTACCATCAAGGGAGAAGAGCAGAAAGCAAGACCCTACCCAGAGAAGCAGTGACACCAGAGATGGAGGCACCAACGATGACATGAAGAGATGGAGCGGCTTGGTACTTTAGTCCCAGAGAGGGAGAGGAGCTGTGTGCTGACTACCAGGGGACAGGCTTGCAGGGTATACCCTGTGGTTGGTTGGTTGATGATGCATGGAGGGGATTGTAACCATGGAAATGAAAAGATATATGATAGGATGAATATATAACTAATGTTTTCCCATGTAAACTAACACACAATTCAAAATAAAATATTTTTTAAAAAAGAAGCAAACTTCTATTCAGAAAAGGGAAAATAGGAAATACAGAGCAGTCACTGGCTGATGGCAATTATGAAATTGAGTGTGCATTGTGAAGGCCTCCTATGTTGTAAAGGGAGGAAATTGCATGATTAGAACTTAATTCTGCTCTCTGAGAGATAAGCTCTGGTCCTCAGTGCTATGTGACCCCTATTGTCTCCATTCTTATCTATTGCTCTCTATGGGTTTATAGGAGGAGGCTTTTGGGAAGTGTACCCACCTTGGAAAGCTGCACAGTTTTTGAAGTCTGTGTCCTGCTGATGTAAATTTGTTTTAAGTTTAAGAATTAAGGTTTAAGTCTTATTTAATCCAGGTTTTTATTTATTTATTTATTT
>NW_006408781.1:1894286-1907881 GCF_000296735.1 Chrysochloris asiatica
CCTTTTTTCACATTGTAATTGTTTTGATCATAGACTGACCTCCCAGATCCTCTGTTCTTATGATTTTATTCTGTTCTTGACTCTTTCATTTGACAACTGAGTTCAGGTTGATGCTGCCGTGTATGTCATTCTGTAGTTGTTATGTGTTCTTGTTGGTTCTCAATCCACAGAACTTTCTTTAGGATGTTTTTCATAGCAGGATTGGATTTAAAAATAAAATTTCCTCAAAAACTTAAAAAAAAAAAAAAAATACTGCTGAAGTGATTTGGTTTGACATTCATACCTGAGAAAATTGCTTGTGTTCAGTTACACATCAGAGAAATTAAATATGTCTTCTTTTTAACCCTCCAAGTTCACGGACCCTTAGACCTCTCTATATGGGTTCCAGACCAAGATCATTTGCCTATGTATCTCCTTACTTAGGAAGTAGATGGTTAATCTCCCTTCTCACATCACCCTAAAGGCTGCATCACTCACTTTATATTCTCATTATTCACTTAAAAGAAAAAAAGTGCAATCAAGTTGACTCCAACTCACGGCGACCCCATACATGTCAGAGGAGAAGTGTGCTCCATAGGATTTTATTTTCCTTGAATGAAAGGCTACAGAACAGATCATCAATTTTATATTAAATAAATCATATACTTTGTTTCATCTTAATGATTACAATCCCTTCCATACAAACAGTTATCCTGTTTTCTCCCTGTGGTTTTATTTCCATTTCCCCCTCATTCCCATCCCTTCTCACCTTGTTCTTAGGTAAATGTTGCCATTTTTTTTTATCTTGAATGATTGACCATTTCATGGTAAGCATACCTAACTAATGTTGCCTCCAATCTATAAACCTAACTAGTGTTACCTCCCATCTATAAACCTATCTACTGCTTGGCTAAAAATTGGACCATGAGGGTGAGATCCATTCCAGACCTGAAGGGTGGCTGAGGGCCAGAGTTTCTGATTCCTCCAATCTCTTTCAGACCAGTAAATGTGGTCATTTCTACCATTTTTTTATTTTCACAGTTTCTCACTCTATCCAAGAACTTCTAATGTAATCCCATTAAAAGCAGTTGTTAGTGGTAGCCAGGAATTATCTACTTCTGGTCTCTGTGTCATGGAGACCAATATTCATATGTTCCATTAGTTCATTGAACTAATTGATTCCAAGTATCTTCAACTTTCATCACACTTCTTATTCCCACACATGGAGAGACCAATAGCTTCACCTTAGATGGATGCTCATAGTTTTTAAGATCCCAATTGCTACTCATCAAAGTAGAATATTGAACATTATCTGTGGATTATGTTATGCCAATTGACCATGGTGTTCGGAGACTATGGTCCTGAACTACCAGGCCCAGTAACTTGTTGCCTCAAGGTGTTTGGTAATGTCTAGGAAGTTTTCATCATTTTGACCCTGTATTCTCCATCCATTGATAGGTGTGTTTGTGGCAAAAGTAAATACCCATGTACAAATATCCTCTGTCAGATCTCACTTCCACTCTCCCTCCAATACTTGTTCAGTTTGTGCCTGACCATGTGTCTCCCCATAGAACACTGTTGTTGCAGGGTTCTGTATATAACCATTGTAATGGTTAGGGTTCTGGGTCAACTTGACTAGGCCAGAGGTTTAGAAGTTAAGATGTGCTTATTACCATGGTGATGAGAATAAATATAGGCAAGTTAACTGTGATGAGGGGCTATGAGTAGCCAATTAAAGGGATGTTTCCTTGTGGGTGTGGCCTGCTCCCAATATAATTGACACATCAGAGGGAGTCGTTCTCCCACTGGGGACCTGGGACTCTACAATTGTAAGCCATTTCCTTGATGTAAGTTTCACTGGTTTTGCTTCTCTAGGAAACCCTACCTAAGACAATAATATTTACTTCTATTCCCGTTTACCCTTGTATTTCTTTCTGAGTCTTTACCTGTCTTCTTCATTCTTCTGCCAACCTCCATCTTGTTGTATATTGTCTTCCCTGTCACTGAGTTAACATGAGCTTACCTTCTAACCTGTGAATTGATCTCCCTTCCCATACAACTCTAGTGGTGGTGGTAGTGGTCGTGCACCATGGAGTCAATTCTGACTCATAGCAACACTGTATGAGATTTTTGAGGTTCTACATCTTTACAGCAGCAGAAAGCCTCATCTTTCTCCCACAGAGTGCCTGGTGAACTTGAACTGCTGACCAATGCATAATCCACTATGCTACCAGAGTTCCCACTCTTGGTAGCCATCAAAGAATGCTTCTTTTAGCATGAGAACATTTTGATTTTATACAATAATGGCCTCAAACAATATTTGCCCTTTTGTAATTGACTAATTTCACTCAGCATAATGTTCTCCAGGATCATCCCTGTTATGAGGTGTTTCACAGATTCACTGCTATTCTTCAATGTTATGTAGTATTCCATTGTGTTTATGTACCAAAGTTTATCCATTTTTCCATTGATGGGCATTTAGACTGTCTCCATCATGTTGCTATTGTGAATAGTGTAAAATGAACATGATGGTGATGTGCCGTGGAGCTGATTCTGAATCATAGTGACCTAGTACAGGGTTTCCTGAGGCTGTAAATCTCTATGGGAACAGAAAACCTCATCTTTCTCCCAGAGAATAGCTGGTAGTTTCAAACTGCTGATCTTGAGGTTAGTAGCCCAATTTGTAACCACTACGCTACCAGAGATCCTTAAAATTAACATGAGTGTGCATGTATCTATTTGTGTCATAGCTATTATTTCTCAGGGATTTATACCAAGTAGAGGGATTGCTGGGTCATACAGTATTGCTATTTCCAACTTTCTGAGAAAGTGCCACAGTGTTTTCAACCATGTTTGCACGATTTTACAGTTCCACCAGCAATACAGGAGGGTTGCAGGCTCTCGACACCCTTACAAGCATTTGTTTTCTGGTTTGTTTGTTTTTAAACTTTGCTGTTAATGATAGACTGAGATGATACCTCATTGTTTTTTTATTTGCAATTCTCTAAAAACTAATGATCACCAACATTTCTTCATTTGTTGGCTTCCTGAATGTCTTCTTTGATGAAGTGTCTATTTATGTCTTCTGTCCATTTTTAAATTGGGTTTAACTTTTTAATAGTCTTTTTCTTGTAAAGGTGTTGAAGCTTTCTATATGTTTAAAAAATTCATCTCTTGTCTTATATGCTATTGCAAAAAAAAAAAAAAAAAATCCTAGTCTGTGAACTCTCTTTTCACTCTTGCTGAAATCTTTTGGTGTCTGATTTTAAAGAGATACCAGTCATCAATTTTGTCTTCTACTTTTGGTGTTTTTAGTCATGTTTGATAGTGTATTATGTATCAGAGCCCCTAACTTTGTCCCAATTTTTTCACTGATGAAAGGATAATTTTTAATAGAGGTTTTGAGATGGAGATATAGAAACACTATATGAAAAAAATTATCCTGTTCATAACAAACATAAAAAACAGAAAGAACAGGTTTGAGTAGACAAGACTCTTGAAGAAAAACCTAGGACACACTGGTTAAAGAAACAATCAGAATCAGAATGGTCATTTGCCAATTTCTGAGGACCTACTATATGTCAGGAGTCCTGGTGTGTGGGCTAATGTGTCAGACTGCAAAGTCATTTGAACTGCAAGGTTGGTGGTCCAAGCACACCAGCTTCTCCTTGGAAACCCTACACAGGGTCACTGTGGGTCAGAATCGATTCAATGGCACTTAACAACAACAAACTATATGTCAAGGTGTGTGACAAGGTTATATCCTTTCACCATACTTTTTCAACCTGTATGCTGAGCAAATAATCTGAGAAGCTGGGTTATATGAAGCAAAACATGCAATCATGATTGGAGGAAGACTCATTAACAACCTGTGATATGCAGATGATAAAACCTTGCTTGCTGAAAGTGAAGAGGACTTGAAACATTTACTGATGAAGATCAAAGAGCACAACCTTCAGTATGGATGACATCTCAATGTAAAGAAAACAAAAATTCTCATCACTGGACAAATAAACAACATTCTTATCACTGGAGAAAAGATTGAAGTTGTCAAGGACTTCATTATTCTTGGATCAACTATCAACACTCAAGGAAGGAGCAGTCAAGAAATCAAATGACATTTTGCATTAAGTAAATCTGCTGCAGAAGACCTTTTTAAAGTGTTGAAGAACAAAGATGTCAGCTTGAGGACTGACCCAAGCCATGGTATTTTCAATAACCTCATATGCATGTGAAAGCTGGGCCAGTGAATAAGGAAGACTGTAGAAGAATTGATGCTTTTGAATTATGGTGTTAAAGGAGAATATTGAAAGTGCCATGGGCTGCCAAAAGAACCAATAGATCCATTTTGGAAGAAATGCATCCAGAGTGCTCCTTGGAGGCCAAGATGGCCAAACTTGGTCTCTTATACTTAGGACATATTGTCAAGAGGGACCAGTCGCTGTAGAAGGATATCATATTTAGAAAGGTGGAAGGTCAGACAAAAAGAGGAAGACCCCCAGCCAAGTGGCAACATCAATGGTCTCAAGTATGGCAACAGTAGTGAGGCTGGCCCAGGATCAGGCATTGTTTTGGTCTGCTGTGTTTAAGGTAGCTATGAGTCAGTACTGACTTGAGGGCACCTAACAACAACAACAACTATATGACAGGAGTCCTGGTGTGGCACTGTGGGTTAATGCACTGGACTGAAAAGTTGCTCTGAACCACAAGGTTGGCAGTTCAAGATTACTAGCTGCTCCTCAGAAACCTGAAACAGGGTCACTATGGTTCAGAATTGACTCAATGGAACTTAACAACAATGATATGTCAGATACTAGTTTGTGCCTTAAAGACATTTTTTTTTTCCTAATCATCATAGCAGCTCTTTAATAGTATTATCTTTTTTTTTTTTTTTTTAACAAAACTAGGAATCTGAGGCTGAGTGAGTTAAAAAATTTTGCATAATATCAAACATCTAGTAAATTCACTCAAACCCAGGTTTGTCTACAGGCAATCACCTTATTTCATTCTATGAGATGATTGGTACCACCCATCTATTTGTTTGTCTCCCTGTGGTGACTTTCCTGTTGCTATGATGCTGGAAGCTATGCCACCAGCATTTCCATGGGGGAAGGTTTCAGCAGAGATTCCAGAGTAGGAAAAAAGTTCTGGTGATCTACTTTGAAAAATCAGCCAATGAAAAGCTTATGGATCACAACAGAACACTGTCCAACTTACTTGCTTTGGACACATCATTAAGAAGAATTAATCTGATCTCTGAAGGAAGGCATCATGTGTGGTGAAGCAGAAGGCCAGCAAGGGAAAGGGAGAACTTCAGTGAGATGGACAGGCACAGAAGCCACAAAGACAGATTGAATCATGCTGGCAATCATGAGGATGAGGGAACATTTCATTCTGTTGCACAGAAGGTAACCATGAGTTGGAGCTGATTCCATGTCAGCTAACAACAACAAGCCTATGGGCAGAGTCTTTTTCCAGTCCTGCTTCCAGACACTCAACAGGCAGTGGTTTTTGAGACAGGACCCTGGAGCAAGGAAAGTTAACCTCAACCTCACCCTCCCAACCATCAACTTACCTCCTATGATGATAGTCCACAACACACCAACAGGCTTTCATTACTATTATCAATCAGTTGCTTTGTCTTTCCAAGGGAAGCAAAATAACAGAAGACTGGAAATACTCATGTTCCTAGTGGCCGAGCCACTGAAGACAGATCTGTGGCATGAGTAAAATTAACATCTTTAGACTTGCTCTGTGGCAAGCTATCAAAGCTCTTGGGACCAGTTGAATGAGTCACACTTCTAGATGCCGTTCCAACTGGTAGGAAACAGCTTTTCCTTTAAATAAATTTCACTTTCAGAAAAGTCTTTAAAGCACATTACAGATAGGGCCATGAAACATCTGGCTACATGTAAAACCTTCCACAGCAAAAGGAAAGCTCCTCAAGTACCAGAAAAGCTAAAACAGAATCCAGGAAAGTCTTAGCCAGAGAGCCTAAGGAGATATTTGTTGGAAAAGAAAAGTTCATTCTCACTCAGCTACAAACTCACAACAGTCTTTTGAAGGACTCTAATAATAGAAATTAACAGGGAGAGCAACAACAAAAAGTGTTAACTGAGGTACTAAGCCCAACAGGTAATCTCTTCTCCTTCCCTCGCAAGTCACCCTACCCATTCTTCTGCTGCCTTGGTTCATCCTAATGTCTTTTCCTTAAGGCTGCTTTCCACATCCTTGCTTTATGGCACAGGCAGTAACCCAAGCTTGCCTTAGCACTAACAAATGTTGCAAGGACTCTCTTCAGCTTAAATCCTATCTCTCTCCCTTCTCCTCACAACTCATGTCGATGGCACCAGCCTGCAAATAAATTGGTGACTTTAAAGGTTTTAGCCACTCTTCGCAGTATCCAATAGGCCATGTTTTTTTTTTCTTTTTAAAAATGTTTTATTGTGAATTATGTGATAGTTTACATGGGAGAACATTAGCTTTATGTTCATCCTATGGTATATCATTTCATTGCCATAGTTACAATCCCCTCCATGCATCATCAACCAACCAAAGGGTATACCCTGCAAGCTTGCTCCCCCAGTTGTCACCACACAGCCCCTCTCCCTCTCTGGGTCTAGAGTTCCCAGCCACTCCATCTCTCCACATCATCATCTGTGCCTCCATCTCTTGCATCATTGTTTCTCTAGGTAGGGTCCCGGACTCTTCTCTTCTCCCTTGATGGTCCCAGGGACCTCTGCTCCTGGTCTGCAAAGTCAACCACTCCTCTCCTTTTGCTACAAAACATCTACCTTTACATTTCTAACCCTCACAGTCAGTCTGGATAAAAATAATTCACTATTATACCACAAGAGACCTATCACTATCTCCTTTCATCAGCCCACCCAGACAGATTGGATACTACTCAGTGGAGATTCTACCTTCCTCCGCACCCTCTGGATCCATGTTCACTCTTGAAACCATGTAAGCCAGTCACTTCTTGTCTTTGTAGCCTCATCATTTTGGGTAGCCAGTGTCCAAGTTGCCCATCCCTGTCTGCCCTGTGTGCCAAGGGAGTGGGAATGATCCTCGCTGTAAAGATTTGTTCCCTCTTTTGATCTACTACATCCATAGGTGTAGGTCAAGTTCATCAAATTGTATCAGATTAGTCTTTTTTCCCTCTTCTTTCTTCATCTAGTTGAGCTCTGATCATCCATTCATTGAAGCCAGGTCAAGTGGGTATTATCTGCAAGTGTGGGTATTCTTATGCAATAAGTCCTTTTGAGTTGATTTATTTTCATCAGCAGTATATATTAGGGTAAGTTAAAAAGTATTGCTGCTGGGGACCCAATTCATACATACATGAGTTTATTCCAAAAAATGTATGTTTCAAGTCTGTCTCGCATCAATGGATGGCTGCAGACAAATTCTCTCAGTTATACTCTGTCTTAGTCTAATTAGGGTTCAGGAAAAAAGGATACTTTCCATGTCATGGAAAAAAACAATTTTGAGGTCAAGGTTAATATGAAATTTTTAACAAAACTCAAGTGGACATATTCTCAAGTCATTGATGTAATGCAACCAATTTATAGGGATTCTGTACCACATAAAACAACAGTCTTTAGCTGAACAAAGGGTTTTAAGGTAGGTTGAGAATGCCTCAAAGATAAGCTGAGAGGGGAAACTGTCAACATTTACAAATGAAGAAACTGTGTCTGACGTTCAGAAAGTGATGGAAGACGACCATGGAATCATCATTGATGCATAGCTGGTTTCATTACTTCAATGCAGTTGTAATCTCTCATGTGGTCCAATATTTCCCAATTTAAGTGAAAATCTTGGTCTTAGCAATCTAATGCCTGGATAGATGCCAAAATCATTGTATAAAGATCAGCTAGTTCACACAGCTAATGTTACCATCATTCTTTTATGTAAAATTGAAGTTAATGTAGACAATTTTATGGAATGAATCATAACTGTTAAGCTTTTGTATTTACCAATATGATTGTGTTTACCAGAAAGCAAGGTCCAATTAAACAAGTGGTTTCAGCAGGGATGTGCTAGGATGATTAAATTCAAGGCTGAGAGGTCAGCTCACATGTCATAGTGATTGATTTTAGAATCCAAAGGGGTAATCTGGATAGATTTTCTTGAAGTTTTTATTATGAAATTTTAAGAAAACTAAAAGTTTCATTGGTCAGAAAAAGACCAGGCAATTTGCACCAAGGAGTTTTTTTTGTTATCCCAACAATTCATCTGCTCATTCAAGGGTAGCAAGAGCTGTCCTAAGAAAATTTCCTTAGGAAACATTACCCCAACCACCCTACATCCTTGATCTTCAGTTTGTTCTCCAAAACCAAACAACATTTAAAAGGAACATGATTTCAATCCCTCTAAGTGGTGCTGTTGGTTAATGTGCTGGACTGCAAAATCTGTTTGAACTGCATGGTTGGCGGTTCAAACTCACCAGCCGCTCCTCAGAAACCCTATGCAGGGTTGCTATGAATCGGAACTGACTCCATGGCACTTAACAATAACGGAATGCCACAACCACTATTTTGAGGTGGTGCAAATGAAAGGGCACAGAATTCTCCAGGGAAGGGTTGTTTGTTGTTGTTGTTGTTGCTGTTGTTATGTGCCGTGGAGTCGGTTCCAACTCATAGCGACCCTGTACAGGGTTTCCGAGGCTGTAAATCTTTACGGGAGCAGCTGGTAGTTTCGAATTACTGAACTTTTGGTTCGCAGCCCAATTCATAACCACATGGAAATGCCACCTTCAGAAATATATAGACCTAGGTAGACAGTATGTTAAGAACCAATAGCTTCACATTTTGATACTTTTGTTTAATACTGATTCCTATGAGTTTATAGCAATATTTTATCCTTGCACAGCCAAACATATTTCCATGAACAATTTCTGCATGTGTAGTTCATTGACTTTGGTTACATTCTTCATAATGTATCACCATTCTCACTATCTCTATTCACATTGTTTCATCACCATTAATTTAGG
Source organism: Chrysochloris asiatica (assembly GCF_000296735.1). Lineage (NCBI taxonomy): Eukaryota > Metazoa > Chordata > Mammalia > Afrosoricida > Chrysochloridae > Chrysochloris > Chrysochloris asiatica. The sequence continues at coordinate 1,903,261 of NW_006408781.1, forward strand.
CTCTCTATCTCTAGTGTGGAGGCGTAGAATAAGCACTGGACTGCAAGTTTGGTTTGAACCACTACAAAGTCAGTGGTTCAAACCCACCAGCCACTGGTGGGCTCTAACCTCAGACCATATGGGTTGCAGTCCAGTGCTTATCTTATGGAGTCACTGTGCCTCATAATTCATGGAGGCAATTAAACTTGCAGTCCATTTTCGTCTCCAATTCCTGGGTCTCCTTCCTCTGTTGCTCTAGGTGAATAAAGACTAGTGGTTACATCTTGGGTGGCTGCTCCCAAACTTTTAAGATATCAGGAGTTACTCACTAAAGTCCTGGTGTGGCCCCATAAGATAAGCACTAGACTGCTAACTGCAAGGTCAAGGTTCCAAGGTTTAGTTGCTCCTTGGAAACACTATACAGGGTCGCTGTGAGTTGAAACATGACTCAATTGGCACTAGCAACTCACTGAACTAGGAGGGATAATGGTAATTCTAAAATCACCAGTAGGGCAGCTGACTAGACAGACTCACAAAACCATTACACTAAACTTTTGAACAGGAAAAATAATTCCATGGAGTAATTAATAGCACTGTGGGACTGTAGGATAAGGACTGGACCACAAAGACAATTTGATGCACAAAGTCAGCTCCTTGGAAACCCTATACAGAGTCACTATGATTTGGGACCAACTCCACAGCACTTAAAAGCAATGACAACAAATAATGTGACACTATTGGATAAGCCCTGGACTACTAAGTACAAGGTTAACAATTCAAACCCACTGGAAGCTCCTTGAAAACCCCAAACAGAGCTGCTATGAGTTGGAACAGACTCAATGGCACTTGACAAGTAGCATCAACAGGCACAGTCCAGTTCCAGTTAAGTGCTATAGGCACTAGGCTGCAAGGTCAGTTTGAACCCCAAGGTAGCCAGTTCAAATTCACCAGCTGCTCCTTGGAAACTCTATATACAGTCACTATGAATTGGAATTGACTATGTGACACTTAACAAGAAACAACATTGTAGTTGCAAAATTATATAAAACCCTTTATTTTCCACTTTGACCTTTTTCTCTGGAGTATAGTTGAGTGATAACAGCTACATTAGTGAAGTTGTATAATAATTACCTTAGTTGTGTGCTGTTGAATCAGTTCCAACCCATAGCGACCCTTTATAGGGTGATTTCCAAGACTGTAAATTTTTGCAGGAGTAGAAAACTTCATTTTTTTCTCCTGCATGGAGAAGCTGGTTGATTCAAACTGCTGACCATATGGTTAGCAGCACAAAGTGTAATTCATACGCCACCATTGCTCTACAAGTACCCTAAGTTGATGCCAATTTTTTCATCACCATACACAAAAATTCAGTATTTGGAGGTGGGTCTTGATGGCAGATCAGAGAGAAGTGCAGCTAGGATTTCCATCAGCAATAACACATAATACTGGACTAAGCAGGTTCAGGGGATGGTCCCAGAACCCTGAACCACAGATGAAGGAATATTTAGAAAATGTGAAGGCTTACAGCCAGTGAAATTTGTAGTGAAAGTAAGAAATGCAGTGCTTATAGATCCACTGGCCTCAGCATCTGTTGGAAGACCATCTAGGGGGAAACGGAGCTGGGAAAGGATCAGAGATGCCATAGATGCCTGACACCTGACTGATCTGAGGAGATACAGGAGTGGACATTCTTTTTTTTTTTTTTTTTTTTTTGGTATCTGTTCATTGGCCTCGTGCTGTCTGTGCACTTCCATTCTGGTGACTAAAGGGGATGCCTGAGTGGACACTGCCCACCCCCTGGAGGGTTCTACTATGTGTATGCACAGAGCAGCTCAAAATATCAAGGGACACTTTCCACTTAAAAGCAAATGGCAGTGCAAAACAGCTACAGCTGGCCCTGAACTGTTTATCACTAGGACAAAGGCCTAAATGGGGGTTGTGGAGCATGAGAGAGATAGACTTAAAAGAAAACATGTCGAAAATTAAATCCTGATTTATTTCATAATGACCAACAGTGGCATCTTGAAATTTCTCAGTAAGCCTTGAAGGCAAGAAGCCGAGTGAGGGACATTAAATTCATACTCATATTTAGCTACATAATTTTTCTTTTTTTCTCTTCTTTCTTTTCCGCAATTTTAGACTGCAGTATCCAAAATGTTCTTTTTGCTGTTGCTGTTTTGTTTTTTGGTCCCCTCTTTACTTTTAGGGGGCTCTTTCTATCCCTATATTATCCAAGAAGAGACAGCAATTGCAGTCATATAGTCAAACTATAACCACAACCTATAAAATCCCACCATCCAGGCAAGAACTAATACTAGCTGGCAAACATCAAGTAGGCAGCCAACACCTGCAACAATTATTCTGAGTTGAGTAATAAGAAAAGTGTAAAGTCTATCCCCTGATCACATTGCCTGGAGGCAATCAGAAAGCATAAAACCAAAACATAAATTCATCTAAGTATTAAGATCACACCCAACTACTAAATATGCCTAAGAAACAGATGACCATCTCTGCACATGTCCAGAAACAAGATAAAAAGACGGAGACAAATGAGCTGGAGGTAGACCTGAATGTCATATTATAAAGAGGGCAGGCATTTAGAAATTCCTGAGAAGGAATTCAGAAAAATGATAATGACATGTATCAAAACATTTTACAGAGGAGTTGAAAAAATAAGAAGTCAGGAAAGCACTACAGGAACAATCAAAAAAGATACATACAACATTGGAAACAATTCAAAGCTTACAAAAAAAGTGGTCCAAATTATTAATAATAGAATATCAGAAATGGACAATACAATGAAAGGGCAAAGAAGTAGAATGGAAGAGATGAAAACCAGAACTAATGAGCTGAAAGACAAATCTCTCAATACTACTAAGATAGAAGAGCAAGCAGAAAAAAGGATAAAAAACATCTGAAGAGAGTCTAAGATTCATGTTGGACAACATGAAGAGTAATAGCTTCAAAATTATTGGCATTCCAGAACAGGAAGAATCACACAAGTTCACAGAGGAGATAGTTGAAGAACTTCTGGAAGAAAATTTCCCTAACATCCTGAAAAGCAAAGAGGTAAGCATTCAAGAAGTTCAACAAACCCTAGGAAGGATAAACCTCATAAGAAAATCACCAAGACATACCATAATCAAGCTCTCCAAAATCAAATATAATATAGAGAATCCTAAAAGCAGATAGGGAAAAAAGGAGTGTTACATGGAAAGGAACGCAAAATCAAATTAAGCTCAAATCTCTCAGCAGAAACCATGAAGGCAAGAAGGAAGAATAACACACATAAGAAATCACATGGGTGATGTCACAACAGAACTAATGGAAATTAAAATGACAATAACAAAATATTATGAAGAGTTGTACTCCAACAAATTTGAAAACATAGATGGATGCATTTTTAAAAAGCACAAACTACCAAAACTTAGACAGGGTGAAGTAGAAAACTTGAACAGACCTATAACAAAGGAAGAAATTGACCAGGTCATCAAGAAATTCCCAACCAACAGAGTCCAGGTCCAGATGGCTTCAACAGTGAGTTTTACAAAACATTCAGGAAAGACTATCACCAATTATACTCAAATAATTCCAGAATATAAACGAGGATAGAAAATTCCTTAATACATTCTATGACACAAGCATAACTCTCATAACAGAACGAGGAAAGAGCATCACTAAGAAACAAAATTATAGATCAATATCCCTCATGAACATAGAGGCAAAAATTCTCAACAAAATACTAGCCAACAGAATTAAAAAATACATCAAAAAAATTATGCATCATGACCAAGTGGAATTCTAGGGATGCAAGGATAGTTCAACATTAGAAAAGCAATCAATGTAATCCACTATATATATAAGAAAAAAGAAAAGAACCACATGATCATATGGATTGATGCAGAAAATGCATTTGACAAAATCCAACTTCCATTCCCAATAAAAACACTCAACAAAGTATGAATTGAAGGGAAATTCCTCAACATAATTAAGAGCATATACACAAATCCAACAGCTAACATCACTCTCAATGGCTAGAAACTGAAAGCCTTCCCCTTGCGAGCAGGTACCAGACAAAGATGCCCTTTATCACCACTCCTATTCAGTATTGTTTTGGAAGTCTTAGCCAGAGCTATAAGGCAAGATAGGAAAATTAAAGATAGACAAATTGGCAAAGAGGAGGTAAAGCTCTATTTTCAGACGATATGATCCTATACATAAAAAACACCTAAGACTCAGAAAAAAAAGAAAAGAAAAGAAAAAACCTACCGTAACTCATTGGAAGAGTCAGCAAAATGACAGGGTACAAGATCAGCATACAAAAATCAAGGGGTGAGGCGGGGCTTGATGGCGGCTAGGGTAGAGGTGTACTGAAGGTTGCCGTCAACAATAGCACAGAATACCAGGCAAAGCAGAGCCAGGGCTTGTTTTTGTTGGTGCTGTTTTTTTGTTTTGTTTTGTTTTTTTACCCGATTAGTGTTGTTTTGTTGCTATATAGCCTCCATTCTGCCTTTGGAGAACTCTTTGTCTCCCTATATTACACAAGAAGAGTCAGCAACCACTGCCATATAGCCAAGCTACAATGACACTCTATAAAACACCAAAATCCAGGCAAGAACCAATACCAGCTGCCATATACCAG
>NW_006408781.1:1909674-1911312 GCF_000296735.1 Chrysochloris asiatica
CAAAGGATGGAAAAAAATATACCAAGCCAATTGCAATAAAAAGCAAAGAGGAGTGGCAGTACTAATCTCTGATAAAATAAACTTCAAAGCAAACCTAGCATAATAGATAAAGATGGACATTATGTCATGATTAAAGGGACAATTGAACAAGATGAAATAACCATAGTAAATATCTATGCTCTCAATGAAAGAGCTCCAAAATATATAAAACAAACTTTAAAAATCAGGGGTATTCCTCTATAGTAACAACGACAGCACTGAAAAGGACATTAGGAAAGCAATACAATTTACAATAGCCATCCAAAGATGAAATATTTACAAATAAATGTAACCAGAGAAACAAAGGACGTATACAAAGAAAACTATAAAACACTACTACAAGAAATCAAAAGAGACTTACAAAATGGAAGAATATGCCATGCTCCTGGATAGGAAGACAACATTGTGAAAATGTCAATATTACCCAAAGCAATGTATACATATAATGCAATCCCAATCCAGATTCCAATGACATTCTTTAGAGATATGGAAAAAACAATTACAAACATTATATGGAATGGAAAGAGACCCAAGATAAGCAAAGCACTGCTTAAGAAGAACAAAATTGGAGGCCTCTCACTCCCTGATTTCAAATTTTACTACACAGCTTCCATGGTCAAAGCAGCTTGGTATGGTACAATGAAAGATACATATATCAATGCAACAGAATTGAAAACCCAGTAATGAACCCATATGCATATAGCCAACTAATCTTTGACAAAGGGCCAAAGTACATTGAATGGGAAGACATAGTCTCTTCAACAGATGGTGCTGACAGAACTGGAAATTGATGTGCAAAAGATTGAAACAATAACTTTACCTCATGCCATATACAAAGACCAACTCAGCATAGATTAAAGACCTAAATTTGAATCCCAGAATTTTAAAGGTCATACATGAAAAGATAGGGACAACCTTAAGGGCTAGTGGTGCTGTGGGCTAATGTGCCAGACTGCAAAGTCATTTGAACTTCAAGGTTGGTGGTTCAAGTTCACCAGCAACTCCTTGGAAACCCTATACTGAGTTGCTATGGGTTGGAATCAACTCGATGGCACTTAACAACAACAATCCAGGGCACACACAGACTACTAAACATTGCAATAACTACACAAACAAAAGAAGACAAAATAGAAGATTGGGACATTCTACAAATTAGAAACTTATGTGCATCAAAGGATTTCACCAAAAAAGTAAAAAGTAAACCCACAAAATGGGAAAAAGTCTTTTGTTTTTTTAATGTTTTATTGTGAATTATATGATAGTTTACATGGGAGAACTTTAGTTTTACATTTATTCCATCGTACATCATCTCACTGCCATGGTTCCAATCCCCTCCACGCATCATCAACCACTCAAAGGGTATATCCCAGAAACCCACCCCCTACACTTTCCCCTCTTCCCCCCAGTTTTCGGCCCACAGTCCCTTTCCCTCTCTGGGTCCAAAGTTCCCAGTCACTTCATCACTCCACGTCATCATCACTGTCTCCATCTCAGGCATCTCTGTTTCTCTGGGTAGGGTCCCGCTCTCGGTTCTTCTCCGTTGATGGTCCCAGAGACCTCCGCTCCTATCCTGAAGAATTAATCACTCCCTTCCTTGTT
>NW_006408781.1:1912521-1917952 GCF_000296735.1 Chrysochloris asiatica
CTCCCGTAAAGATTTACACCCTCGGAAACCCTGTACAGGGTTGCTATGGGTCGGAACCGACTCGACAGCACTTAACAACAACAACAACAATCATTAACTATTAGAGCGATGCAAATCAAAACAACAATGAGATATCATCTCACACCAGCAATAATAGCTCTAATCATTAACTATTAGAGCGATGCAAATCCACAAGAAATACAAGCCATAACACAAGTAGATATGCACACCAATGTTTCATACCAGCACTATTCACAATAGCAAAAAGATGAAGACAACCTAAGTGGCCATCAATGGAAGAATGGAAAAACAAACTTGATACATATACTCAATGGAATTATTATGCTACCTTGAAGAATAACAAGGAAGCTGTAAGCCACCACATAACATGGATGAATCTGGAGGACATTATGCTGAGTGAAATTAGTCAGTCACAAAAGGAGAAATATTGCATAAGACCATTATTGTAAATGCTTAAGAAAAGATACCAATACTAAAAGGGGGAATATTCTTTGCTGGTTATTGGTGGTAGTGAGGTACAGGGTTTAGGGGGAGGTAGATGGAGATGACAGTAGAGCACAGGGCAGGTGGCCAACCCATCATAGTTTGAGTGTTGGAGAAAGCAATACACAAGAAGGGGGAGGGGGTGGACGAACAAGGTAGGGGAACACTGACACAAGTTTACATGGCTAAATGGGACAGAGGTAAATAATGATGCATGCTCAACCTTGGAACAACAGGGTTCTGTGATACAGGCATCAAGGCATACTCTGAAGAGGGGAAATAATACTATGATTCTTGAGTGTCTTATGAATATTGGTTTCCCTTGCCTACTATTTTAAAATAGACACTTAAGTAGGATAGAAAAGAATGTTAGGAAACACAATTTTTTTTTTAGATCTGTTCAATGGTCCCCCACTGTTTGCACACCTCCATTCGGTGACTAGAAAGGGTGCCGAAGCGAGTGGACACCCCCTACACTCACCACTGGTGGATTCTTCTGCCATGCATGTGCACAAATAATCTCAACCCAAGAGCTGGCCCTGAGCTATTTGTTTTTTTTAAATACCGGAAAGGCCAGACAAAGGTGTAGAGAGGGAAAGAGAGTTTAAAAACAAAACAGGCAGAAAAGTAAATTAAATCCTGAGGTACACCATAACAACCAATACTGGTATCTTGAAAACTCTCAGGCAGCTTTGAAGGCAAGAACCTAAAAGAGAACATTTAGTATAGTGGTCACGAATCGGGCTGCAAACCTCAATGTCAAACTTTGCGGGAGAAAGATGAGGCGAACTGCTCCTGTAAAGATTTATAGCCTTGGAAACCCTGTTCAGGGTTGCTATGGGTCAGAACTGACTCACAGCACTTATAAACAACAACAACACATTAGGCTACAGATTTTTTTTCTCTCTCCCTTTCTTGCAATTATAGACTGTAGTATATAGTCTAGTTTTGTTGGTGGTGGTGTTTTGGTGTTTTTAAGTTTTTTTTCTTGTTTGTTTTTGTGTTGCTATTTTGTTCTTTTATCACTCTTCTCTCTGGAGGACTCCTTCTCTCCCTATATTACCCAAGAAGAGACCACAATTCCTGTCATATAGACAAGCCACAATCATACTCTATAAAACACCAAAACCCAGGAAAGAACCAATACCTACTGTCTGCCATATACCAGAGAGGCACACAACAATTGTGAAAGTTACTCTGAGTTAAGCAGTAAGAAGAGTGAAAAGGGAAGCCCACATCCTGATCATATCTCCCTGGAAGCAATCAGAAAGCATGAAAAATACAAAAACACATACTCAATTAAGTATTAAGGCCACAGATAAACACTAAACATGTCTATGAAGCAAAAGCAGATATTAGCATGTGTCCAGAAACAAGATAAAATATCTGAGACAATGACCTAGAGGTAGACCTGGACTCTATTCTGGAAGGAGGGCAGGCCTTGGAAATGCCTGAGAAGGAATTCAGAAAAATGATTATAAAATGTTTCAAAACACTTCACTAAGGAGTTGAGAAAAATAAGGAAGAAGTCAGAAAAGCGCTACAGAAACAATCAAATAAGATAGATACAGTATTGGAAACAATTCACAACCTACACAAATAGGTTCAAACTATCAATAATAGAATATCAGAAAAAGACAATGCTCTGAAAGAGCAAGGAGTAGAATAGATGAGATGGAAGGCAGAACCAGTGAGCTTGAAGACAAATCTCTCAATACCACTAAGATAGAAGAGCAAACCCAAAGAAAAAAGATTTTTTAAAAATCTGAAGAAAGACTAAGATTCATGTTGGACAACATGAAGAGGAATAACTTAAGAATTATCAGCATTCCAGAACAAGAAGAATCACACAAGTCCACAGAGGACATAGCTGAAGAACTAAAGGAAGAAAAATTCTCTAACATCCCGAAAAGTAGAAAGATAAACATTCAAGAAGCTCAATGAACTTCAGGAAAGATAGACCATAAAAGAAAATCACCGAAACGTATCATAATCAAACTCTCAAAAATCAAAGAGAAGGACACATTCCTGAAAGCAGCTAGGAAAAACATAAGTGTCAAATGCAAAGGCAAGTCAGTCAGATTAAGCTAGGACCTCCCAGCAGAAACCATGCAAGCAAGAAGGCAATGAAAGAAAAAAAACTGCCAACCAAGAATCCTCTATCCAGCAAAACTATCAATCAAATATGATGGTGTAATCAAAATATTACAGGATAAACAGAAGCTAAGGTATTTTGCCAAAGCCAACCCTGCACTACAAAGCATCCTAAAGGGAGTTCAGTGGACTGAGAACCAACAGGAACAGACAACAACTAGAGATTGATATACGTGGCAGCACCTCCCAGAATTAAATCGACAGAAGGAAGAGTTGAAAACAGAAAAAAACTATAAGAATAAACTCAGAGAATCCGGGAGGTTAGTCTATGATCAAAACAATTATGATGTAAAGAAGGTAAACATGGATGAACAAAGCTCCAGATGGTGATGAGGTCAGGTAGATCACAGGATAAAATAGGCTGCACTAAATGGAGGGAAGAGTTAATGGACGATAAGGTAACTACAAAGAAAATTAATACTTTATAACATACCAAGAAAATGAAAATCCAAGAAGAACATAGAAACATTAAAACTATGAGGAAACTTACAAGATAGAACATAAAAGCAAGAACTCAACAAACAAAAACACACAGAACAAAGAAAGCAGCAACACCACAAAAAATCAAACATAATGGCTAGCTATTAATCCATACCTATTGATAATTACACTGGATGTAAATGGATTAAATGCACCTGTTAAGAGACAGAGGGTGGCAGAATGGATAAGAAAACAAGATCCTTCAATATGCTGTCTGCAAGAGACACATCTCACATGCACAGAGAAAAACAGATTAAAAGTCAAAGGAAGGGAAAAAAATACCAAGCTAATTGCAATAAAAAACAAACAGGAATGGCAGTACTAATCTCTGATAAAATAAACGTTAAGGCAAAACTCAGCATAATAGAAAAAGTTGGACATTATTTCATGATTAAAGGGACAATTGAACAAGATGACATTGCCATAATAAATATCTATGCTCCGAATGAAAGAGCTCCAAACTATATAAAGCAAATGCTAATAGATTTGAAGAAAGAAATAGATGAATCTATAATAATAATGGGCGATTTTAGTACACAACTTTCAAAAATGGATAGACCAACCAGAAAGAAACTTGACAAAGAAACAAAAGAACTAAACAACAAAATCAGCTAACTGGACATCACAGATATGTACAGAACATTCAACCCAACAACTGCACAATACACATTCTTTTCCAGTGCACATGGAACATTCTCCAGAATAGACCAGGTCTTAGGCCACAAAACAAATCTCCAAAAATTTACAAATATCAAAATACTACAAGCATCTTCTTAGACCTTGTGGTCTATCAAATTAGAAATCAGAAATAGGAAGACCAAGGAAATCAAGTCAAATACATGGAAACTGAATAACATCCTGCTGAAAAGCGACTGGGTAGTAAAAGAAATTAAATGTGAATTCACAAAATTCCTAGAAACAAATGAGAACAAAAGAACAACATACCAAAATATTTGGGACACTGTGAAAGTGGTGCTGATGGGACAATTTATTGCAATAAACACACACATCCAAAAAAACGAAAGAACCAAAATTAACACATCAACACAGCATCTACAACCACCAAAAGAAAAGAAATAATAAAGATTAGAGCAGAAATAAATGAAACAGAAAAACTATAGAAACTCAACAGGACAAGAAACTGGTTCCTTGAAAGGATTAATAAAATTGATAGACCATTGGCAAATCTAACAAAAGAAAATAGGGGGAAGATACAAATAACACACATTTGAAACCACATCGGCGATGTCACAATGGAACCAAAGGAAATCAAAAGGATAATAATAGAATACTATGAAGAGTTGTACTCCAACAAATTTGAAAACTAACAAGAGATGGTTACATTTTTAGATAAACATGACCTACCTACACTTACACACAGTGAAGTAGAAAACTTGAACAGACCCATAACAAAAGAAGAAATTTATCAGGTTATAAAAAATACTCCCAACCAAAAGAAGTCCAGGCGCAGACGGCTTCACTTGTGAGGTTTACCAAACAATCAGGAAAGGTCTATCACTAATTCTGCTCAAATTATTCCAGAATGTAAAGGAGGATGGAAAACTCCCTAATATATTTAATGAAGCAAGTATAACCTACATACTAAAACCAAGGAAGGACATCACTAAGAAAGAAAATTATAGACCAAAATCCCTCATAAACAAAGATACAAAAATTCTCAACCAAATCCTAGCCAACTGGATCCAGCAGCAAACCAAAGAGATAGTACATCATGATCAAGTGGATTCATATCAGGGATGCTTGGATGGTTCAACATTAGAAAAACAATCAATATAATCCACCATATAAATAAGAAAAAAGAAAAGAACCACATGATCATCTCTATTGATGCAGAAAAGACATTTGGCAAAATCCAACATCCATTCCTGATGAAAACACTCAACAAAGTAGGAATTGAAGGGAAATTCATAAGCATAATTAAGAGCATATATGCAAAACCAACAGCCTACATTACTCTCAATGGAGAGAAATTGAAAGCCTTCACGCTGAGAACAGGAACCAGACAAGGATGCCCTTCATTACCACTCCTATTCAATATTATGCTGAAAGTCTTAGCAGGAGCTATTCAGCAAAACAGGGAAACTAAAGGCATCCAAATTGGCAAAGAGGAAGTAAAACTCTCTATATTTGCAGATGATGGCATCCCATACATAGAAAACCCCAAAGACTTGTAAAAAAAGCTACTAGACCTCATTGGAAGATTCAGCAAAGTGGCAGGATATAAGATCAACATACAAAAATCAGTTGGATTCCTCTATACCAAAAATGACAG
>NW_006408781.1:1918367-1920983 GCF_000296735.1 Chrysochloris asiatica
CCTCCCACTAGGAGGTTCAGACTTGAGTCTGCCCTGCAGCAGCCCTGGACCTCATCTTGCAAATAAGCCCTCCATAAATTTCTGTATCACAGTCCTGGAGCCACCAGCCTCTTTCTTTGGTCTCTGTGCCCATACAGGAGGGTCTTCCTTGTTTGCTTTGATCATGAATGAATATTGAATTTTACCAAATGCATTTTTATCTATTAAGATGATCATATAAACTTTCTTCTTATGTAAGAATTTTCATTGTTTTCCATTCATATGCTAATAAGGTAGACTACACTGATTGATTATCAAGTGTTTTACTGTATTTTGCATTCCTGAAATAAGCCACAATTGGTCATGGTATGTTATCCTTTAATATATTGCTGGCTTCTGTTTGCTAACATTTTGTTTGCCATTTAGCTAGTGGATTGACACAGTGGCAGCAACAAAGAGCTCAAATATAGCAATTGTGAGGCTGGTGCAGGACCAGGCATTCTTTTGTTCCATTATACAAAGGGTCACTATATACACAGCACTGAACAACAACAACATTTTGTTAGGGAATTGTATCTATGATCATGAGATATTCTGAGCTATATGTCTTTGCCTGGTTTGGGTACCAGAGTAATTAATGTTGGTATCATAGAAAGAGTTAGGGATTATTTCCTCCTTTTCTATCATTTATATCACATGCAAGTGAAATTTTGCTGAAGATCATTTTTCAAAGGTTGCAGGACACATCAAGAGGGAACTACCAGAAATTTGAGCCAAATTAGGAAGAAGACACAGAACAAAGCATATCATTGCCAAGGATCTTGGTTGAAAGCAAAGAATACCAGAAAGATATTTACTAGTGTTTTATTGACTATGCAAAAGCATTTTACGGTATGAATCATAACAAACTATGGATCATATTTTAAAGAATGGGAATTCCAGAACACTTAGTTATGCTCATGCAGAACCTATACATAGACCAAGAGGCAGCCATTCAGACAGAACAAGAGGATAGTGAGTAGTTTAAAAGCAGGAAATGTGTGCATCAAGGTTATATTCTTTTGCCATACTTATTCTAATCTATGAGTCCTGGTGTGGCGCTGTGGGTTAATGTGCCAGACTGCAAAGCTGTTTGAACTTCAAGGTCAGCAGTTCAAGCTCACCAGCTGCTTCTTGGATACCATACACGGTTCACTATGAGTCAGAACCAACTCGAAGGCACTTAACAACAACAACATTTTAATCTATATGCTGAGCAAATAATTCAACAAGATGGACTATAAAGTGAAGAATGTGGCATCAGGATTGAAGGAAGACTCATTAACAACCTTCAATATACAGATGACACAACGTTGCTTCCTGAAAGTGAGGATTTGAAACACTTGCTTTGAAGACCAGCCATTATTGCCATCTGTATGGATTACAAGTCAATGTAAAGAAAACAAAATTCTTCCCAACTGGATCAATAAACAACATCATGAAGCATAAACATAAACCAAAAAAACAGCTTGGTATGGGTACAATGAAAGATTCATTGATCAGTGTAACAGAATCGAGAATCCAGAAATTAACCCATCTACATACAGCCAACTAATTTTTGACAAAGTACCTAAATATATTGTATGGGGAGGTGATAGTCTCTTGAACAGATGGTTTTGGTAGAACTGGAAAGTGATATACAAAAGACTGAAAAAAGACCTTCACCTCACGGCTTTTACAAAAACCAACTCAACATGGACTAAACACCTAAATGTGAATACCAGAATTATGAAGGCCAGCAATGAAAACATAGGGACAAATGTACTAATTCAGGGAAGACACAGATTATCAAACATTTTGAAAACTACACAAAGAAAATAGACAAAATAGATGAGTGTCACATACTAAAAATTAAAAACTTAGGTACATCTAAAGACTTCACCAGAAGAGTAAAAAGAGAACCCACAGAATCAGAAAAAAATCTTTTGCAATGACACATCAGACAAGGGACTCATTTCTAAAATATATAGGAAACTACAACACTTCTACAAAAAAAGACAAATAACCTAATTAAAAAATAAGCACAGAACATGAACAGACACTTCATCAAGGAGAAGATCTGGGCTGCCAACAAATATACGAAGAAATGTTCATGATCTCTAGCCATCAGAGAGATACAAATCAAAACAACAATGAGATATCGTCTCACACCAGCAATAACAGCAAAGTTCAAAAAAGTAGAGGACAGTAAATGCTGGTGAGGATGCGGAGAGACTGTGACTTCCTGCATTGCTGGTGGGATTTCAAAATGGTCCAACCTCTCTGGAAAGCAATATGGCACTTCCTCAGAAGCTTAGAAATAGAAATACCTATGACCCAGCAATTCCTCTACTTAGTATTTACCCATAAGAAATGTGAGCTATAAATAGATAAGAAAACAAGATCCTTCAATATGCTGTCTGCAAAAGACACATCTCACACACAGAGACAGAAACAGATTAAAAGTGAAAGGATGGGAAAAAATATACCAAGCTAATTGCAACAAAAAGTGAACAGGAGTGGCAGTGCTAATCTCGGATAAAATAAACTTTAAGGCAAAAGCCAGCATAATAGATAAAGATGGACATTATCTCATGATTAAAGGGACAATTGAACATA
>NW_006408781.1:1933753-1948995 GCF_000296735.1 Chrysochloris asiatica
TGAAAGCAATTTTCCATTAACTGCCAGTGGCCTCATTTGTTACACTCAGCCCTAGAGGGCCTCGAACCTCTGACTAGTCTTACACGGTCTGCAACACTAGGTATATATCATTACTGAAGTCAGATGGAACTTGAGTGGAAGCAGAGAATACCAGAAATATGTTTACTTGTGCCTTATTGACTATGCAAAGTCATTTGGTTTTGTGGATCATAACAAATTATGGATAACACTGGAAATAATGGGAATTCATATGTATGTGGGAGTCCTGGTGTGATGCCATAAGATAAGCACTAGACTGCCAACCACAAGATCAGCAGTTCAAATGCACCAGTTGTTCTTTGGATACACTATCCAGGGTGACTATGAGTCTGAACCAACTCAATGGAACTTAACAACAACATATGCATGTGAAAGTTGGACAACGAATTAGGAAGACCATAGAAGAATCAGCATAGTTTAATCATGGTGCTAGATAATAATATTGAAAGTACCACAAAAATGCTAGAAGAAAAATCAAATCTTGGAAGAAGTGCAACCAAATAGAAGCAAGGATGGTGAGACTTTTCTCTAACTTTATCCATGTTGTCAGGAAGGACTAATCCCTGAAGAAGGACATCATGCTTGATAAAGAGAAGGCTCATTGAAATAAAGGTAGAGCCCAATGAGATGAACTGACACAGTGGCAACAACAATGAATTTAAACATAACAATTATGAGGATGACACAGAAGCAGGCAGTGTTTCATTCTGTTGTGTAGAGGGTCGTTATGAGTCAGAACTGACTTGACAACACCCAACAACAACTAACAGATGACTTACAGTGTATTGGAAGGCTACATAAACAAACTTGAGGTTCTTTTAGGAGCAACTATTAAGCCACTAAACTGCACCAGCCCACCAGTGTTGCCACAATAAAACACGCCATCACCGCTGTGATGAAAAGTCTTCATGATTGGCAATCTACTATGAGCAAGAAGCTGCAATGGTTCAGCAAAAAACACTGCTAATGTGAGCTCCAGGACTCTACCAAGCCTGAAATGATCGGCCCAGCAATGTGGATACCTTGCACCCTATCTCTCAGCACCCATGACACTAGTGGCTAGACACCGGAGATTTTACTTCCTCTGCTTCAGAAACATCACATAATCATGCTTACCAGAGGGAGCATGCCTCTGACTTACTTCTGCTTTGGAAATAAGAGTGCTTCTAAATCACATCCATACCTCTGATGCAATTTTCAGTGCAGCAGTACAGGAAGACACAGTGGAAGCAGAAGGAAGTTGAAATGGATGTTGAGTGATAGCTCATATGCCCACCACATAAGTCATTATTATTATTAAGATTCCTCTTGGCAATCCTTTTCTTCCCTCTCCACCAAGACTGCTGATAGGGATATGTGAAAATGTAGTTAATAAAAGTAGCTAATGTGTTTGGCTGTGCAGATTCATGGCATAGAATTAGCAGAGCTGTTTATGTTAAGTTGCTAAAGAAGAGAGACTATAATTAAGATTATGAAGCTATCTACGTTGCATGGACCTCTATCACAATTTAAAATAAAGCATTTTTCTCTTTGAGACCCACATGGAACACTAGGTTTGTTTTTCTTCCACTGGTGTTTTAAGCTCATTCTGCCCCTGTATAATATTTTCTACTCACAAAGATATTTGGCAAACTCCAGGTTCTTTAAGTCTTCTCTTTAGAATAAGGTAATCAGATTATTTCTCTTGAGATTCACCAAATTCTTCCTGGATCACCAAGTACTCTACTAAAAGAATATGGTTTTAAAAAAAAAAGAAAGTTGATATATTACTAAGTAAATCAATTCTGACTCATGGCAACCCCATGTGTGTCAGAGTAGAACTGTGTTCTATAGGGTTTTCAATGACTGCTTTTTTTCAAAAGCAGACCACCACAGCTCATTTTTTCTGAATTACCTCTGAATGGATTCAAGCCTCCAACCTTTTGGTTAGCTGCCAAATATATTTATTTTCTATGCACCCAGGGACTCGATGTTAATAAATACTCAGTCAAAATAATTGCCTTTCTACAAGGAGGGTTGCTATAATATTGTTATGTTTGTAAGGATTTTACAAATTTCGTTGCTTTCAGTCTCATCATGATATGCTATCTGTTAGCACCTTCTTTTGTGACTCTGGTTTCCAGATCTCCATCACACCCTGAACAAATTTCTATTTTGTGCCATTATATGTCAGACACTAGAGATGTAGAAGACGTAACATGTGGTCCTACTCTTATAGAACTTACGGTAAAAGTATTCTAAAAGGATGACAAGTTCTAAGAAGATGTCTCACACAATAAAGGCATCATTTCAGATGTGATGTAAGTGAGAACTTTCTGAGAGTTTCTCACCTTTGGATTTTGTTCCTACACATAAAGTTGTAGCTATAAAATCAAATGTGGGAAAAATAGATTCAGTGTTTGAATTTGGAGCATATTCTGAAATAACATAGCTGGTCAAGTAAATATCTAGACTAAGAATATCATTCTAGGCCCCATGCTTGTTCTAATTATCATTGCTGTAAGTATAGTCAGGGTGGGTTCCGACTCATAGCAACCCTAATAGCTTTTTTAATCTTTGCCAGAGCAGAAAGCCTTGTCTTCTTCCCACTGTATGTATGTATGTATATTATAAATATATTTGAAAGTGAGAGAGAGAGTGTCCTGGTGTGACACTGTAGAACTGGACAGCTAACCAAAAGGTTAGTGGTTCAAACCTACTAATCGCTCCTTGGAAACCCTATTCAGAGTCACTGTGAGTCAGAACCCATTCGATATGGCACTTAGTAGTCAGTTCCGACTCCAAGCAAACCTACTATAGGTTTCTGAGGAGTGGCTAGTGGGTTTAAACCACCAAACTGTCAGTTAGCAGTCCAGTGTTTATCTTACAGTGCCACACCAGGATTCCTGGTGCTTACTGTTGTTGTTAAATTCTGATTCATATTGACCTGTGTAGGATTTCTGAGGATCAGTGAGTTTGAACCACCCACCTTCAGGTTCAAACCAGCCTCGAGGGCAAGTGCTTATCGTATGGCGCCACACCAGGCGCCATGTTTTAACTCCCCATCCCTTCCTCTCCCAGTCCCTGGTTGTTGTTGTTGTTCTTACTTGTCACAGACTCAGGTCTGACTTATGGTGACCTTAGGTACAACAGAAAAAATATTACCTAACGCTGCACCACCTTCATGATCAATAGTATGTCTTAGTCCATTGTTTTGGCCATTGTGTTGACTCATATCATTGAAAGTGTCCTTCATTTTTTGTCTCTATTAATTAGCCTATTCTAAATATTTATATAAATGGGTTTAAACAATATTTGTGTATAGCTTATTTCACTCAGCATGGAGTCCCAGTGTGATGCTAGAGGATAAGCACTGGACTGCTAACAGCAACGTGGGTTGTTCAAACCCACCAACCACTTCTCAGAAACCCTATACAGTGTTGTTATAACTCAATGGCACTTAAAAATGTTTTCAAGGCTCATCTGTATTGTATTATATGTCAGGACTTCATTTCTTTCTTTTTCTTGTAGAGACTCCTTTATCAAGCCTTTAACAGGACAAGACAAAGACAAATCCAGAAGAGGGAAACCAATGTTAGGTCATAATGGCATCCACAGAATTTATAGCCACAGAGTTAATTATAAACAATACAAAACAGAGAAAATCATCACAATATCATGATTGGCAGCAGATCAATTTATCATTGTCACTGGTGGGACTACAGATGCGGGAAAGGACCATGACTTGGATGCATACACATTGAAGATTAAAAAGGCTGACAGGATTGGTTCTTGGGCTTCAATCACCTGACTACATGGTGGCCGGGATATGACTCATAGCCATGCTGCCCAGAGTCATAGCCACTGGTATCCCAACTTCTAGGTGACACACATCTGTAAAAGACTAAGGACATGATCAGGCAAGCTAGGCTACCTGGGGAGTTGTAATCTACCTTCAAACACACTCTGCCTGAGGGCAAAGTGGCCACAAGCTGCATAATGGTCAGAAAGAACTTAAAGGGAGGCAGATTTATGTTCAGATTCAAAGTAGAATTAGAACTCCCACTATAAACTACAGTCTTCCACAAACCAAGTGCTTTAGAATTTAAGCTCATATTCATGAATTTTACTTATTTTTTTTAAGTCATAGTTAGGTTGATATGATTTCATCTGCACAGACTAGTGGATAGTTCATTTAGATAGCTTCTTGCTTTTGGACAAGCCTTTATGACTCCATATACTGCCCTTTTTTGCAGCCAGGCACCATCTGTTTCCTTCACCACACTTAACAATAGTACCTAATCTTCAGTGGTTATCTTGTAAGGGTAAGTGTAGAGCAGGGCACTATAAAAATGACTTTTCCTTTGAATAAGTCACATGAATTAAAATGGGAGCTCAAGTCCAATCAGCACATACAAGAGGTCTTCAAAAAATTCAAAGTTTGACTATGATGAAAAAAACTATGCGTGGATTTCAACTTTTGTTTGTTTGTTTATTGGGGGAGACAACATCAACTCATGCTAACTTACTATAAGAAGTCCTGGTAGCACTGTGGATTTGGCATTGGGCAGCTAATCAAAATGCCAGAAGTTCAAAACTACCAGATACTTTACATATAAAAGATGAGAATTTCTGTGCCTATGAAGATTTATAGTCTCAGAAAACCCTATATAGAGTTGCTATGACTTAGAAATGACTCAGTGGTACTGGTTAACTTGTTATAACATGTCTGTACAGGACCTGGTTTGAGGCACTAAGAAAGGTAAAACATTAGTGAAGGAGCAACATGAATTCTGCTAAAATCGAAGCACGAACAAACATCAAATTTATTTTGAAACTTTAGTGGAAGAAAGGTGAAATCATGAATGTTTTACAAAAAGTTTATGGAGACAATGCCCCACAGAAACCAACAGTTTACAATCAGATAATTCATTTTAAGAAAGGATGAGATGATGTAAAAGATGAAGCCTTCAGTGGCAGACCATCTACATCAATTTGCAAAGCAAAAATTGATCTTGTTTGTGCTCCAACTGAAGAGCACCAATTCTGCACAGCAGAAACAAGAGACAATACCATAGACATTTCAACTGGTTCAGCTCCCACAATTCTGACTGAAAAAATTTAAGTTGAACAAATTTACTGCTTGATGGGTGCCAAAACTCTTTCCCCCAGGTCTGTTTCAAACAAGAGCAGAGCTTTCAGTGGAAATTTTAAACAAGTGGAATCAAGATCTGGAAGCATTTCTTGGAAGAATTGTAGCTGGAGATGAAACATGAATTCACCCTCATGATCTTGAAGACAAAGCCTGATCAAAGCAATAGCTGAGTAGTTGTGTTAAGAGCAAAGGTCTTGGCAATAGTTTGGGGGGATGCTTAAGGTATTTTGCTTGTTGATTTTTCAGAGGACCAGGAAAATGCAGCAAAAAATGAAAAGAGACACATACAGGTAACCTGTGCCTGCCAGCCAGTCAAACACACCACAATTATCTTGAACTTTTGGGAGTAGTTTTGAAAGCTTCACTAGAGTCTTTATCCATCATAAAAATGCTCCTTCTAATGCCCCATATTAAACAAAAGCAAGTCTTAAAGTTTCAATGGAAACTCATTAGGTATCTACCTTATTGTCCTTATTTGGCTCCTTCTGACTATTTGTTTCTAACCTTAAAAATATCTTTTAAAGATATCCACTTTTCTTCAGTGACTAATGTGAAAAAGACTATATTGACAGGGTTAAATTTCCAGGATCCTCTGTTCTTTAGGGATGGAATAAAAGGCTGGTGTCATTGCTTACAAAAGTGGCTTGAACGTGATGAAGAAATAAAAGTAATTATTTTTAATTTTTATATTTGTATTCCAGTTTTCCATGAATGTTTAGAAATCCCCTTGTAATTTGTTATATATATACATATACATATATACATATACATATATACATGTGCAACATATTAGCTTCCAGAGAAATTATAAGAAACCTCCGTATAACATTTGATCATTCTTAGGCTGTGTTTTCTAGAGAAACAAAACCAGGGAAATATATAGAGAGAGAAAGAAAGAAGTTTATTATCAAGTAAATAGCTTACAATTGTAGAGTCCCGAGGTCCCCAGCAGAAGAGAGAGGCTTCCCCGTGGGTCCATTATATTTGGAAGCAGTCTACACCATCAAGAAAGCATCCCTTTGATTGACTGACTGCTCATAGCCACTCATCATAGAGCAAACTATGTTTGTATTCAGTTTCATCATCATGATAATAAGCACATCCCAACTGCTAAGCCTGTAGAAATCCTGACTTAGTCAAGTTGACACAGAACCCTAGCCATTACAGTCTACCCTGTGAACTTGAAACCTATAAACATTATGCATAATCTCTAAATAAAGAAATCTGTAAAGCCATACTTGCACCTAACGTGATATAACTAAAACACACACAACCAAAAATGCACTGACCCATTTACATCTTATATTAAAAAAGGAACGAAGCAAAAAATATTTGAAGCACACATACAAAACAAAAAATATGTGTTCATTTAAATGTCCAAAGAACACATTCTGCAAGCTAACCTCCTGCCTATGAGCACACAATCTTACTCAATCCATGGACCTAGGGTCTGAAGTTGATCTGTCTCTCCTTGCCACTGTCTCTGACACATTCTCTGCTATAGCTGCTTTTCCAGGTAGGGATCCCATGCTCCACTCATGTTCTTCATTAATGATGGTCCTGGGATCATGTGTTCCTGAAATTAAAGATTAACTACTGCCCCCTTTTAGTTTCCCATCTTCTACAATAACAATTTGAACATCACAATTAATCTTGCTAACAATCACTCACAATTAATCCTACTAACAGTTACTCACAATTAAATCATAAAATCCTATTAGCATCATCTGTACCCCCTCTTTCACCAGACCCAGAAAACTAGTCAGTGGGAATTCTCACTTGTCCTCTCATTCTAAAACTACACACATCCATGAAAGCTTATTGGCCAGCCACTTCATGCCTTTATGGTGGTGGTGGTAGTATGTGTAGTGTCAGTTCTGACTCACAGCAACCCTGTATAGGGTTTCCAAGGTTGTAAACTTTATGGGAGAAGAAAGCCTCATCTTTCTCCTTCAGAATGGCTGGTAGTTTCGAAATGCTCACCTTGAGGTTATGCTGACTCATAACCACTCATGCCTTTATAGACCCCCACTTTTGATAGCCAATGTCTAATTTGCCCATCTCTATCAACCCAGTAAATTGAGGACACAAGTATCTTCCTCTTTCATTCCAGAAGGAATTTGGAGCAACTGCATCCAAAAGCAAAAGTCCAGTCCAACAAATTGTATCAATTTGTACTTGTTCACAGCATCAAACATCTTTATTGGCATCTGGTCAGTTTCTCGTCAGCTCAGCCCTCACCACCCAAACTAGATTAAATGGGTACCAGCTACAAGTTTGGGAGTTCATACACATTTCCCTGCACTTCAAACCAGCTGGCCAATTCATTCTCACCCCTAATACCTACGAGTTAGGTCAGTGCCCATGCCTGATTTCAGGGGTTCACACAACTCCATTAAACTTCAAACCAGATAGCCTTCCCTCTCTCCATATCTAAAGGTCATGGGGTAATTAAAGAACACATCCAAACTCAGCCCATGTCTTCTTTGCTGCATTTACCCCAATTTTACACCAGTAAGCATGCGCCTCTTTTTCCTTTTCCTTTTCAGTCCTAGAAGGGTGTTTTCTCTGATGAGCCAACTTTCCTTGCCTTGATACCTCTAAAGTGCAAAATGCCAAACTGTCTGATTATTTTTCTGCATGAATATCCTGTTTTCCCAGCAGTTCTGGGTTGGTATGAATTCTTTTCAAATGCAAATGTACCAACTCTGAATGTTTGGGTGAGGCTCAGGATTCTACCAGAAGGCCCCATACTGTACAAAGGTTTAAATCAAGAAGCCTATTTTTTTCACAGAGCAACTTATAATTCCCCTTTTAGCAAATCCAATCAAATATAGGCAGAACCAATCAATCTAGTATAGGCTGAAGTCAGACTTACAGGTCTCTATAATCATAATTCCCAATATTCCTATCACATATGTGTGTCTAGTTAACAGGATTAAGCAAGAGAAACCAATATCCATAGGACACTGAAACACATAAACCTTTTAAAACACACCAGTTCACATTTTCTTCTCCCTTAGACTAACCTCATTCATATGTATATGGTCTTGAGCCTCTGCAGGGAGGATTCCAGTAGACCCTGGCCACAGAACAGCTATCTTTTCTATCCAGTGTGTCATCGTCTCCAGGAAACTCCAGGAGTGCTGCTCTCTCTTCAGCGGAAACACTGTGTCCCATTCCCGCTGTTATTCTTTCTCTTCTAAATCTCACCCTTTCATAAGCCTGAAGCCATTGCAATGAATCCTGCTAACAGTGCCAACTACTTAAAACAAGTACAGAGAGGGCAGGGCCATAGCTAGGCTGATACAGCTCTGAAGGCCAAAGAGGTTTGATGGATTTCCCCCCCACCCGCATTTTTCTTTCCTCCTCTCCCTTGCCACACCATCTCTTCCCAGTTTGGACACCTTCAGGTAGGTGGGAGCACACCCTCAAAAGGGTTCAGCATTGTGCCCACAAAGTACAATTTTCCCACAGTGCAAATTGGAAATCCCTGAAACCCCAGCAGTTCCACAAGCTAATCCTCTGGCTGCTTCTTATGAAGTCTGACTTTGGAACTTAGCCCTAAAGTTAACCTGGGCAGGACCCTTTACTCCTGCCTTACTTAACAAGAGACAGCAGGTCTGGCCAGACAGAAAACCATATTTGCACCTTGTAAAACCCCAACATAAAAGGTAAGAGCCAACACCAACTGCTGTACAAAAGGACACAGCTATTTTGAGAATTCTGCTGTGCATATGCAGATACCTAACTGACCTCTGGTAGCGTAGTGGTTACGAATCGGGCTGCGAACCTTAAGGTCAGTGGTTCGAAACTACCAGCTGCTCCGCGGGAGAAAGATGAGGCTTTCTACTCCCGTAAAGATTTACACCCTCAGAAACCCTATACAGGGTCGCTATGGGTCAGAACCGACTCGATGGCACACAACAACAACAACAACTGACCTTCAGAGGTAGAAATAGTGGACAATGTTTCTTTCATTCATTTCTTAATATCTATCTGCACACCTCCACAGTGGTGATGAGAGGAGAGGACTGAACAAGTGGAAACTCCCCACCAAATAGGTGGAGGTTTCTACTGTGCATGCACAACTAACGTTGCTGTGCATGCACAGCAAAGGCTGCTGGACATTCAGCTATGATTTTATTTTTGTTTTAGTGTGTTGACTTTTGTCTCCACTATTACATTGTTTCTGATTTTTGGTCTTTGTGGTCTCACTTTTTTTCCTGGGGGTGGGAGCTTTCTCTCCCTATGTTACCCAAGAAAAGACAATAATCATGGCTTTATAGCCAAGCAACAAGCATACACCATAATATCCCACCATCTGGACAGGAGCCAATACCAGCTGTTAGGCATTACACAGATAGTCAATGTTGGTAAGAAAGCTTAAAGCTATGTAATAAGAGATGTGAAAATGGAAGCCCATCTCCAGAGCACATCCACTAGGAGACAGTCAATAAGCTTAACAACACAGCAACATATGTTCATTTAATCATTGAAAATGCATCTAACTATTGAAGATGTCCAAGAAAAAAAAAAAAAAAATCTCAGCACATATCCAGAAACAGAAAAGAGTAACTGAGACAAATGAGCTGGAGGCATACATAGACTTCCCATTAGAAAAAGAGCAGGCTTTGTAGCTGCCTGAGAAGGAATTCAGAAAAATTAAGTGGAGACAAATCCAAATGCTCCACAGAGGGATGGAGGGAAATAAGGAAGACATTAAGAAAGTGCTACTGAAGCAATCTAACAAGATAGATATAGCATTGGAAACAAATCAAAACCAGCAAAAAGAGGTCCAAATGCTTAATAATAAAATATCAGAAACAGACAATACACTGAAAGGGCAAAAGAGTAGACTGGAAGAGATGGAAGCCAGAAACAGAGAGCTGGAAGATAAATCTCTCAACACTGCTAAGATAGAAGAGCAAGCAGAAAAAAAGGATAAAAAAATTCTGAAGAAAGTCTAAGATTCAGGTTGGGTAACATTCTGGAACAGGGAGAATAACAAAAGTCCACAGAGGAGACAGTTGAGGATCTTCTAGAAGAAAATGTTCCCTAACATCTTTAAGGATGAAAAGATAAGCATTCAAGAACCTAAACAAACCCCAAGAAGGATAGACCCCAAAAGAAAATCACCAAGACATATCATAATCAAGCTCTACAAAGTGAAAGACAAGGACAGAACTAAAAGTAGCCAGGGGAAAGAGAAGTGCTACTAACAAAGGCAAACAAATCAGACTAAGCACTAACCTCTCAGCAGTAACCATGCATACAATAAAGCAATGGGGAAACATATATAAAACCCTAAAATAAAAAAAACTGCAACCCAAGAATCGTGTACACAGCAAAACTGTTTACCATATACGATGGTGCAATCAAAACATTTCAAAATAAAAAGAAGCTAAGAGATTTTGTCAAAGCCAATCCAGCACTTCAAAAAACCCTAAAGGGGGTTCTTTGGACTGAAAACCAACAAGAACAGAAAACAGTCAGAGATTGACAGACATGTCAACACCACACAAAACTCAATATACAGATATCAGAGTTCAGAACAGAACAAAATTACAACAAATTCAGAGGATCTGTGCAACCAATCAAAAATCAAAACAATAACAATTTTAAAGACGGGGAAAAATATAGGAATAGAGATCCAGGTGTGTCAGGAGGTCAGGTAGATTGCAGGATACAATCGACTGTCTTAAATACAGGGAAAAGTTAATAGACTATAAGGTAACCCAATAGAAAGTTAATACTTCACAACTTACCTTTAAAATGAAGATCCAAGTAGAACAAGGAAACATTAAAATTAAGAATAAACTGACAAGAAATAGCACAAAAAACATGAACTCAGCACAAGAAGGCATGAAGAACAAAGGAATGAACAGCACCACAAAAAATTAACATGATGACAGTAACTAAATCATACCTATCTATAATTAAACTGAATGTCAATTGATTAAATGCATCATTAAAGAGACAGAGAGTGGCAAAATGGATAATAAAACAAAACCCTTAAATATGTTGCCTACAAGAGACACACGTTACACAAAAAGACAAAAACAGGCTAAAAGTTAAAGGATGGAAAAAATATATATACCAAGGTAATTGCAATAATAAACAAGCAGGAGTGGCAATACAAATCTCTGATAAAATAAACTTTAAGTCAAAAACCAACATAAGCTATAAAGAAGGACACTATCTCATGATTAGAGGGTCAATTGAACAAGATGACATAACCATAATAAATATCTACACTCCCAATGAAAGAGTACCAAGATATATAAAGCAAACCTTACTAAAATTGAAGAAAGAAATAGACAAATCTACAATTATAGTGTCAGATTTTAATATGACACTTTTGAAAAGGAATAGAACAACCAGGAAAAAAGTTAACAATGATACAGAGGAACTAAATAGTACAATCAACCAACTTGATCTAAAAGATGTGTACAGAGCAGTAAACCCAACAACAGCACAATACATATTCTTTTCCAATGCACATGGAACATTTTCCAGAATTGACCATGTGTTAGCTCACAAAGCAAGCCTCCATAAATTTACAAACATCAAAATACTGCAAAGCATCTTTTTAGGCCACAGTCCTATTAAAACTAGAAATCAACAAAAAGAAGACCAAAGAAATTTAAGTCAAATGCATAGAAACTGATTAACACATTAGAAACCACATAGGCGATGTCACAACAGAATCAAAGGAAATAAAAAGGATAATAACAGAATATTATGAAGTGTTGTACTCCATCAAATTTGTAAACTTAGAAGAGATGGATACATCTTTTAGAAATACACAACCTATCTAAACTTATACAGAATGATGGAGAAAACTTGAACAGACCCATAACAAAAGAAGAAAATGATCAGGTCATTACAAAACTCCCAAACAAAAGAAGTCCAGGTCTAGATGTCTTCACTGGTGAATTCTACCAAACTTTCAGGGAAGAATTCCTGAACTCACCAATTCTACTCAAATTATTCCAGAATATAGAAGAGGATGGAAAACTTCCTAATACATTTTATGAAGTAAGCATAACCCTCATACGAAAACCAGGGAAGGACATCATTAAGAAAGAAAATTATAGACCAATATCCCTCATGAGCATAGATGCAAGAATTCTCAACAAAATACTAGCCAAGAGAATCTTACAGCACATTAAAAAAATAATACATCATGACCAAGTGGGATTCATGTCAGGGACAGAAAGATGGTTCAACATCAGAAAAACAATCAATGTAATCCACCATATATATAAGAAAAAGGAAAAGAACCACATGATCATATAGATGCTGAAAAGGCATTTGACAAAATCCAACATCCGTTCCTGATTTAAAAAATTCAACAAAGTAGGAATAGAAGGGCAATTCCTCAGCACAATTAAGAGCATATATACAAAACCAACAGCCTAGATTACTCTCAGTGGAGAGAAACTGAAAGCCTTCCCTCTGCAAACCGGAACCAGACAAGGATGCCATTTGTCATTACTCCTAATCAATATTGTGCTGGAAGATTTAGCCAGAGCTATACGACAAGAAAGGGAAATTAAAGGCATCCAAATTGACAAAGAGATAGTAGAACTCTATTTGCAGACGATATGGTCTTATACATTTGTTGTTCTTGTTGTTAGGTTACCACCTAGTCGGTGTCGACTCACAGCGACCTTATACATAGTAAAAGGAAGCACTGCCCGATCCTGGGCCAACATCATTATCATTGCAACGCTTGAGCCCATTGATGCTGTCCTTGGCCAATCCATCTCTCTGGGGGTCTTCCTCTTTTTCTCTGACCCTCCACCTTACGAAACCTGATATTCTATACATTATTGTTATTATTAAGTACCGTTGAATCGGTTCCGACTCATAGTGACCCTGCACAGGGTTTCTGAGACTGTAAATCTTTACTGGAACAGAATGCCTCATCTTTCTCCCGCGGAGCAGCTGGTAGTTTCCAACTGCTGACCTTGAGATTAGCAGACCAACTCTTAACTACTATGCTACCAGAGCTCCTTATTCTATACATAAAACACCTTAAAGACTCAGTAAAAAAGCTACTAGACCTCATTGGAAGATTCAGCAAAGTGGCAGAGTATAAGATCAACATACAAAAATCAGTTGGATTCCTCTATACTAATAATGACAGTGCTGCAAAGGACATTAGGAAAACAGTACCACTTACAAGAGCCACCCAAAAGATGAAATATTTAGGAATAAATGTAACAAGAGAAACAAAGGACCAATACAATGAAAACTACAAAACACTACTACAAGAAACAAAAAGAGACAGAAAAATGGAAGAATATGCATGCTCCTGAATAGGAAGACTTTTGTGAAAATGTCAATACTGCCCAAAATAATTGACACATATAATGTAATCCCAATCCAAATTCCAACGACATTCTCCAAAGAGATGGAAAAAAACAATTACGAACTTTATATGGAAAGGAAAGAGACCCAGGATAAGCAAAACACTGCTTAAGAAGAAGAATAA
The DNA here is from genome assembly GCF_000296735.1 of Chrysochloris asiatica. NCBI lineage: Eukaryota > Metazoa > Chordata > Mammalia > Afrosoricida > Chrysochloridae > Chrysochloris > Chrysochloris asiatica. The sequence continues at coordinate 1,947,430 of NW_006408781.1, forward strand.
AGCTAGAAGTCTCTCACTCCTTGGCTTCAAAATTTATTACATGGCTACAGTGGTCAAAACAGCTTGGTACTGGTAAAATGAAACATACATTTATCAATGGAACAGAATCAAGAATACAGAAATTAACCCATCCACATACAGCCAATTGATTTTCGACAAAGTGCATAGGCATGTTGCAAGGGGAGGAAATAGTCTCTTTAACAGATAGTGAGGTTGGTAATTGTTGTTGTTAGGAAGGAGCTCTGGTAGCGTAGTGGTTACGAATCGGGCTGCGAACCTTAAGGTCAGCGGTTCGAAACTACCAGCCGCTCCGCGGGAGAAAGATGAGACTTTCTACTCCCGTAAAGATTTACACCCTCGGAAACCCTGTACAGGGTCGCTATGGGTCGGAACCGACTCAACAGCACTTAACAACAACAACATTGTTGTTAGGTGGCATCAAGTTGGTACCAACCCATAGCGACCTTATGCACAGCAGAACAAAACACTGCCTGATCCTGGGCAAACCTTCCTACTGTTGCCACGCTTGAATACATTGATGCTGCCACTTCGCCAATCCATCTCATTGGGGGTGTTCCTCTTTTTCTCTGACTCCCCACCTTACCAAAGATGATATCCTTCTCCAGCAACTGGTTTCTCCTACAAAATTCTGAAATATGAGAGACGAAGTTTGGCCATCTTGACCTCTAAGGAGCACTCTGGCTGCCCTTCTTCCAAAACGGATCTATTGGTTCTTTTGGCAGCCCAGGGCACTTTCAATATTCTCCTCCAACACCATAACTCAAAAGAATCAATTCTTCTACAGTCTTCCTTATTCACTGTCTGGCTTTCTCATGGATATAAGGTTATTGAAAACACCATGGCATGGGTGAGGCGCACCTTAGTCCTCAAGATGACATTTTTTGCTCTTCAACACTTTAAAAAGGTCTTGTGCAGCAGATTTGCTTAATGCAATACGTCGTTTGATCTCTTGACTGCTGCTTCCATGAGTGTTGGTAGTTGATCAAAAAGAATGAAGTCCTTGACAACTTCAACCTTTTCTCCGTTGATAAGAATGTTGTCTATTGGTCGAGTGGTGAGTTTTCTTTACTTTGCGATGTAATCCATACCTAAGTATGTGCTCTTTGATCTTCATCAGTAAATGTTTTAAGTCCTCTTCACTTTCAGCATGCAAGGTTGTATCATCTACATATTGCAGGTTGTTAATCAGTCATCCTCCAATCCTGATGCTACGTTTTTCTTCATAAAACCCAGCTTCTCAGATTTATTAGTTTAGCATACAGATTAAATAAGTATGGTGAAAGAATACAACTTTGTCGCATACCTTTCTTAATTTTAAACCATTCAGTGTTCCCATGTTCTGTTCAAACAACTAACTGCCTCTTGGTCCAGGTACAGATTCCTCATGAGCACAATTAAGTGTTCCAGAATACTTATACTTCACAATGTTGTCCATAGCTTGTCATGATCTACACAATTGAAAGCCTTTGCATAGTCAATAAAGGTAAACATCGTTCTGATATTCTCTGCTTTCAGCCAAGATCCATCAGACATCAGCAATGATAT
>NW_006408781.1:1950355-1954401 GCF_000296735.1 Chrysochloris asiatica
TTGAATAATAGTGGTATTAACTGGGCTTCCCTGTAGGCACATGGATATTATCCTATCACTTATTGCATTGTACCTCATGACTGATCTGGATATGTTCTTTTTGACGATGAATGCCACACCATTCCTCTTCAATTTGTCATTCCCTGTGGTTGTCATATTCAAAATGGTCAATACAAGTCCATTTCAGCTCACTAATGCCTAAGATATCAATGTTTATGTGTTCCATTTCATTTTTGACAACTTCCAATATTCCCAGATTCATACATCGTACCTTCCATGTTCCGATTTTCAATGGATGTTTACAGCTGTATCTCTTCATTTTGAGTTGTGCCCCATTAGCAAATGAAGGTCCTGTGGGCTTTTCTCCCACGAGCTTTACTCCACTTGCATTATCATGGTCAACTCTACTTTGAGGAGGCAGCTCTTCCCCAGTCACATCCAACTGAGGGGCTCATTTTCTGGCACTATATCTGGTAGTGTTTCTCTGCTATTCATAAGGTTTTCAGTGATAAATATTCGGAAGTAGTTCATCACTCCTTCCTAGTCTGTCTTTGTCTGGAAACTCATCTGAAACCTGTCCACCATGGGTGACCCTGCTGGTTATTTAAAATACTGGTGGCATAGCTTTCAGAATTATAGCAACTCACAAGCCACCACAATACGACAAACTGACAGACACCTGGTGGCTGTTTGGTTTTAAGTGGAAACTGTCACTTTAAATTTCAAGGAGATCTGTTTGCATGCATAGTAGAGCCATACAGTGGTGGGGGTGGGGTATCCATTCACTCAGACATCCCCTCTAGTCTCCAGAATGGAGGTGCACAGATAGCGAGAGACCAATGAACAATATTCATACCAAAATATGAATGTCCACACCTGTTTCTCCGTGGTTTTATCAGGCGTTCGTGGCTGTTCTGATCCTTTCCCCATTTGGTCTGTCCCAATATGGTGTCTCTAGGAATAGCTGAGCATCTTGAATTATAAAGCAATAGATTTTTTGATTCTGCTATAAATTCTTCTAGCTGTGAGCCTTCAAATCTTCTAAATATTCCTTTATATGTGGTTCAGAGTTCTAGCAGCACCATCCCCTGAGCCTACTTGGCCTGGTATTCCATGTTGTTGGTAACAGAGCTCCTCACTGCATGTCTACCCAATCCACCATCTTGATTGGTTGTTGTTAGGTGCCAGCAAATCAAAACAACAATGAGATATCACCTCATACCAGCAATAATAGTGAAGATAAAAAAAGTAGAGGACAATAAATGTTGGCAAGGATATGGAGAGATTGTTGTTGTTGTTGTTGTTAAGTACTGTGGAGTCAGTTCCAAGTGGGACCCTATTATATTGTTGGTGGGATTGCAAAATGGTCCAACCACTCTGGTAAAGAGTATGGTGCTTCTTCAGAAAAATGGAAATAGAAATACCTTATGATTCAGCAATTCTTCAACTTGGTATTTATCCAAAAGAAATATGAGCCATATCACTAGTATATATATGCACACCAATGTTTATAGCAGCACTATTTACAATAGCAAAAAGATGGAGATTGCCTAAGTGCCAATCAATGAAAGAATGGATAAAGAAACTTTGGTACATACACACAATGGAATATTATGCTACCTTGAAGAATAACAAAACAAGGAAGCTGCAAGCCACATCATAACATGGATGAACCTTGAGTACATTATGTTCAATGAAATTAATCAGTCAAAAAAGAAGAAATACTGCATAGGATCATTATTGTAAAAGAAAAAATTACCCACACTAAAAGGGAAAGAAAAAAAAAAAATGTTGGCTACCGGAGTGTATGGGGTGGTGTGAGGGGAGGGAGGGGAAGGTGGAGCACAGGGTATAGAATAGACACAGAATAGTTTGGGTGCTGGGGAGGGGGCAATACACATGAAGGGAGAGGGGAATGGAAGAACAAGGTGGATGGAGGAACAGTTAGGCTGGTCTGCATAGGCTAAATGGGACATAGGTAAATAGAGATGTATGCTCAAACTTGGAACTACAGGGCTCTGGGATATAAGGATTGAGGAATGGCTTGAATGTGTAAAGAGGGGAAATACTGTTAAGATGTTTAACTGTCTTTTGAATCTTGGTTTCCCTTGCCCACGATTGTAAAATAGACACTTGAGGGGGAAATAAAAGAATAGTCAGAAACATCACCATAGAAAGCTTGTAAGTCCGTTTTCAGCCTATAACTAATTGGAAAACCTAAAATGGGGCTAGAACTTGCCCAGTGAAGGAGGTTTCCTGCAGAGCCTTTGCATTGCATAAGTCCATAGATGGAATCCTGATTCCCATCCAGAATCTTCTGAGGTAGATAATTTCCACTTGAAAGGACAAGCATACTAGTCTGGAGGAGCTAGAAGAACAGAAGATACTTCTTGAAGGAAATACCAGAAGGAAAAATCAAATACAATAACAAATAATGGTAGTCTGACTGAATACTACAAGAACAAGCAAGTTGTTCACCTGGGAGCCATCAAGGCAAGTGGTTGGGTCCCCTCAGGGAAAACCCCCTTTCAAGACTGAGACTCAAGGGAAATACACAAGCAGGCATGTGGTCTTGCTGGTGACCACATTGGTCTATCAACATGGGGAATTGTGGGAAAAACAGCAATGAAGTGTGAGCTAAGTCCAACCACGTTCAATACACTCCTGTCAACCCAGGTTGAGACCTGGTTGGCCAGCAGTATAGCCAGACTTAGGTACTTCTGGGCCCAGGGACAGGGACATGGCTACAGAGGATTAGAGTGAATAGTGAAGCATCCAGGTGATATGAAGTGAGGGGAGATGCACAAGAACCCCATAGTTGCAGATAGTACCCATTTGAACTGGCTTCAATGGCTGGATGATCAGAACTCAACTAGAGGAAGAAAGAAGAGGAAAAAAAGAGTAATCTGCTACAATTTGATGAATTTGACCTATACTTACGAATGTAATAGCTCAAAAGTGGGAACGAATCTTTACAGCAAGGATCATTTCCACTCCCATGGTACACAGGGTTGACAGAGATGGGCAACTTAGACAACCCAAAATATTGACAGAGACGGGCAACTTAGACAACTCAAAATGTGGGGGCTGCAACGACATGAAGTGACTGCTTACAAGCTTTCAAGTGGTAGCCTAGTATCAGATGATGCAGGGGAGGGTAGAATCTCCACTGAATGGTTTCCAACCTATCTGGATGGGGCTGGTGAAAGGAGATGGGGATAAGACAGTGAATAATATGTATCAGGCTGACTGTGAGTGTTGCAAATGTAAAGGTAGATGTTTTTTTAACAAAAGGAGGAGAGTGATTGATCTTGCAGTCCAGGAACAGTGGACCCTGGGACCAGCAAGGGAGAGAAGCAGAGTGCGGGACCCTATCCAGAGAAGCAGTGATGCCAGAGATAGAGGCAGAGACAATGACGTGGAGAGATGGAGCAGCTGGGGCTCTGGACTCATGGATACGGGTTGTTTGCTGATGGCTGGGTGGAAGGCTGTGGGGTATACCATTTGGTTGTTTGAATGGTTATATATACCTGAGTGCTTTGGTATACATTAAAAAAAAAATTAAAATTAAACAAACAAAAAAACAGAGGGAATGGAAGCACATGCTGTTGAATGATGACATATGGAGAGATTGTAATCATTGCAATGAAATGAAATACGATAGAATGAACATAAAGCTAATGTTCTCCCATTCACAATAAAAACTTAAATTAAAGCAAAAAAAAAAAAAAAAAAAAAAGTGGGGGACCATGTATGACTTCCTCTGACTTCACAAGAGGGAAAGATGGATAAATTCAAAATCAACCCAAGGTCAGACATGCCTCCACCATGTATCGTTGTTGTTGTTAATTGCCACTGAGTCGGGACCTGACTCATAGCAACCCTGTACAGGATTTCCAAGGAGCAGCTGGTGAGTTAGAACTTCCGGCTTTAACGGCCCACACTGACATTGCAGTTTACCACATTAACTTGAGAACCAATTTATAAAACTCATCCTTATGATTTTGTTTCTCCAGAACCCCACTCTTCTAGGCCCACATGTCTTA
>NW_006408781.1:1954884-1955458 GCF_000296735.1 Chrysochloris asiatica
TATACACACACACACATATACACTCACACACCTGTGGTGTGACACTGTGTGCTAATGCATCAGACTGCAAAGTTGTTTGAACTGAAAAGTCAGTGGTTCAAGCTCACCATCTGCTCCTTCCTTGGAAACCCTATACTGGGTCGCTATGGGTTCGAATTGACTCAACAGGACTTAACAAAAATTGTATATATATATATTTCCCTGGGTTTGCTTCTCCAGAATCCCTAAGACATGTGGTACCAAGAGAGTGGGGTTCTAGAGAAACAAAATCATAAGACTGAGTTTTATAAATTGGTTCTCAAGTCTGACTAATTTTAAAGGCACTGATATAGGAGTCCTGGTGTGGCACTGTGGGCTATAATGCACCAGACTGCAAAGCCGTTTGAACTGCAAGGTCGGTGGTTCAAGCTCACCAGCTATTCCTCAAACACTCTACAGGGCCACTATGGGCCGGAACCGACTCGACAGCACTTAACAGCAATAACAAACATGTTGTAGTTGTTGTTGTTAAGTGCCGTCGAGTCGGTTCCGACCCATAGCGACCCTGTACAGGGTTTCCGAGGGTGTAAATCCT
>NW_006408781.1:1975108-1976350 GCF_000296735.1 Chrysochloris asiatica
TCCAAAGTCCCCAGCCGCTTCATCACTCCACATTGTCTTCTCTGTCTCCATCTCAGGCATCTCTGTTTCTCTGGGTAGGGTCCCGCTCTCGGCTCTTCTCCGTTGATGGTCCCAGAGACCTCCATTCCTAGACTGGAGAATTAATCACTCCCTTCCTTGTTACAAAACATCTACCTTTTCATTTCCAACCCTTATAATCCATCCTGATAAGCATTATTCACTACAGTATCACGAGTTACCCATCTGTATTTCCTTTCATCAGCTCCACCAAGACAGATTGAATAGTACCCACTGGAGATTCTGACTTCCTCCATGCTCCCTAGCACTAGGTTCCCTCTTGAAAGCTTGTAAGCCAGTCAATCCTTGCCTTTGTACTCCCCCCCCCACCCCACTTGAGTATCCAATGACCAAGTTGCCCATCTCTGTCTACTCTGTGTGTGGAGGGGGTGGGAATGTTTCTTGCTGTAAGGATTTGTTCCTTCTTTTGAGTTGCTGTTCCACAGGTATAAGTCAAGTTTATCAGAATGTATCAGCTCACTCTGTTTTGTTTTGGTTTGGTTTTTTTTCTCCCCTCTTCTTTCTTCTCCTGTTTGAGCTCCGATCATCAAGTCATCGGGTCCAGATCACGTGAGTATCATCTGCAAGTGTGAGTGCTCCTGTGCACATGCCCTCTCTTCCCATCAGCCGGTAGCTCCACTCTCTTCTTGAGTCTTCCATGGCCATGCCACTGACTCTGGACCCAAGAGTCCCCAGGTCTTCTCACACTGTTTGCCAACCAGGTCCCCAACTGGGTCCACAGAAGTTCACTGAACATCGTGGGGCTTAACATGCCGCTTCATTACTGCTTTTACCCCACTTCCCCCCATCGGTGATGTGTGTGGTCACCAATCAGAGCATCCATTTCCGTTGAGTCTTAGTCTTGGAAGGGGATTTGCGTTGAGAGGACCTGGCCACTTGCCTTGATGTTTCCTAGGGAAGTGATTTGTTTGTTCTTGTATTAACATTCCATCTGCCTCCATTTTTCCTGCAGGTCTTTCTTTCAAGAGGTATCTTTTATTCTTCTAGCCACTCCACGCTGGTCTGCTCGTCCTTTCAAGTGGTGCTTTCTCATCTCTAGAGATCTGGTTGTGGTTCCAGTTTCTATGCATAGTTTTATGTATTGCAAAGGCTCCGCAGGAAGCCTCGTTCACTGGGTATGCTGTAACCCCATTTTAGGTATTCCAATCAGTCATAGGCAGAAGA
>NW_006408781.1:1977752-1979408 GCF_000296735.1 Chrysochloris asiatica
TTCTCCCGCGGAGCGGCTGGTAGTTTCGAACCGCTGACCTTAAGGTTCGCAGCCCGATTCGTAACCACTACGCTACCAGAGCTCCTTAAATGGGGGGTAGGGGTGGGCTTTAAAGGCAAGAAGTGTCTGGCTTACAAGCTTTCAAGAAGGAATCTAGATCCAGAGGGCAAGGATGAAAGTAGAATCTCCACTGAGTAGTATCCAATCTGTCTAGGCTGGACTGATGAAAGGAAATACGGATAGATCTCTTGTGATACAGTAGTGAATAATTGCTGTCAGGACTGATTGTGAGGGTTGGAAATGCAAAGGGAGACGTTTTATAGCAAGGGAAGTAGTGATTAACTTTTCAGTCTAGGAGCGGAGGTCCCTGGGACCATCAAGGAAGAAGAGCGGAGATCGGGACCCTACCCAGAGAAGCAGTGATGCCAGAGATGGAGACAGAGATGGAGACATGGAGAGATGGAGCTGCTGGGGACTTTAGACTTAGAGAAGGAGAGGGGCTATGTGCTGACAACCGGGGGTGGGGAGCAGGTGTATACCCTGTGGATGATGCATAGAGGGGATTGTAACCATGGCAATGGAATGATATACGATAGGATTAATGTAAAACTAATGTTCTTCCATGTAAACTATTACATAATTCACAATAAAACATTAAAAAGTATATATTGAATGATGTAGAAAACATCAAAAGAAGATGGAAGGAATATACAGAGCTACTGTATCAAAAAGAAATTGTCAGTGATCAACTGTGTCAAGAGATGGATATGATCAAGACCCACTGATCCTAAAGGAAGAAGTCCAAGCTATAATACTGAAGACACTGTGAAAAGCAAGGGTCCAGGAATTGATGGAATACAAAATGAGATCTTTCAACTAAGTGGTGCAGCACTGGAGGCTGCACTAGACAGCTAATCTATTTTTGGCTTCAATCCCTAAAAGCAGTTGATAGATATGATTCAGAATGCTCCTGAGAAACCAGTATGGTCAGACTTTGGATATGTTTTCAGGAGGGGTCAGTTCCTAGAGAAGGACATCATGCTTGGTAAAAATGGAGAGTCATCAAAAGGATTGGCACAACTTTGGACATTTAAATGAATATATATCTTTTGTTTTGTATGTATACATCACATATTTTTGCTTTGTTAACTTGTTAAAAGTAAGATGTAAAGGAGAAGCCACAGGGAGGAAGCAGGATCGCTGTTGGTGCAGAGAGGGGATTGTAATCATTGAGCTGAAACAAAATGTATGATTGATTGGTTGAGGGTAAAGCTGATGATTTTGCCTGTTAACCTTCACTTAATTCACAATATGAAGTCTTTAAAAAAACAAAACAAAAAACTGATGGGATATGCACAAGAACACCCACACTTGCAAATAATACCCACTTGACCTGGCTTCAATGACTGGATGATTAGAACTTGACTAGAAGAAGAAACAAGAGGAAAAAAAAGAGTAATCTGATACAATTTGATGAATTTGACATATACCTATGGATGCAGTAGCTCAAAAGAGGGAATAAATTTTTACAACGAGGAGCATTCCCACCTCTGCACACAGGGTAGACAGGGATGGGCAATTTGGACATTGGCTACCCAAAATGGCGGGTGGGGGGGGGGCTTCAAAGGTAAGAAGTGACTGACTTACAAGCTTTCA
>NW_006408781.1:1979508-1998798 GCF_000296735.1 Chrysochloris asiatica
TTGGACATTGGCTACCCAAAATGGGGGGTGGGGGGGGGGCTTCAAAGGTAAGAAGTGACTGACTTACAAGCTTTCAAGAGGGAACCTAGATCCAGAGGGCATGGAGGAAGGTACAATCTCCACTAAGTAGTATCCAGTCTGTCTGGGCAGGGCTGATGTAAAGAGATGCGGATAGGTCTCTTGGGTAAAATAGTGAATAATTGCTATCAGGACTGACTGTGAGGGTGAAATGTAAAGGTAGACATTTTGTAGCAAAAGGACGGGAATGGTTGACTTTGCAATCCAGGAATGGAGGTCCCTGGGACCATCATGGGAGAACAGCGGAGAGCAGGACCCTACCCAGAGAAGCAGTGATGCCAGAGATGTAGGCAGAGATGATGACATAGAGAGATGGAGCGGCTGGGGACTCTGTACTCAGGGGGGGAGAAGGGCTTTGTGCTGACTACTGAGGGGCAGACTAGTGGGGTATACCCTTTGGTTGTTTGATGATGCATGGAGGGGATTGTAATCATGGCAATTAAATGATATACGATAAGATGAATGTAAAGCTAATGTTCTCCCATGTAAACTATCACATAATTTACAATAAAAACTTTAAAATATATATATGACTATGATGGCTTTGTAATAAAACAATAATTTTGTAACTAAAAAAAAAAAAAATTGACACCTGAACACTTCATCCTAGACACAAGATGGAATTAAGTGAGGGAGGTGGTAAGACGGAAGACTAGGCAGAAATGCTACAAAGACTCTTTAAACAAAGTTATGGAAGACCAGTTGAAATAAATGATAGTCCCAGAACCATGAACTTCATATGAAGGTATAGAGAAGTAGATTGAATGAATAGTAGAAAAAAATGAATAGACAGAAAAAAGAAAAATAGAGATATACAGGTAACCTTTGCTAGCCAGCCAGATACAGGATGGCCATCTTGAGTTTTTGGGAATGACTTTGGAAACAGACCATACTTGGTGGTGCAGAGGCATACCAGTGATGACAGAGAAAGGTGCAATGTTTTTCCTTGTTCTCTACATTTCTCCTGTGACAGATGCATGATCAGCCACCACCCATGTGTACCCACAGCTAAGCTCCCGCTCTTCCAGCAGTCAGAGCCACAAGATGGTGATCCAGGCAATAATGAGTTGCATCACAGTGAGTTAAGTGGTATCTGCACTAACCTCAGCACGTGGATTTAGATGAGCCCTGCTCCAGACCTGCAGAGCCAACCCTGGCCAGCCTAGGACTAGTCCTCACTAGGAGAGAAAGCCAAACAGACTAGGCTAAAAAAAAAATTAATTAATTAAAAGGGGGAAAAAGGTGAGAGAAGGGAGATAGAAAGGTGACCTGTACTTCCATCTAGAACTTTTGGAGGCAGTTTTGAATGCAGACAGTGGCTGAGCAGAACAGAGACATACTGGTTACTGGTGGAGAGGAGAGTTTGATTTTTTTTGTTGTTGTTCTCCACATTCCCCTGGTGACCAGAGATATGGCCAGCCCTTACCCATAGACACCCCTGATGAAGCTTCTGTTGGACAGGCATAAAGTGGTGAGTTGCACAGTTGTGAGCTAAACCAAAGTGAGTTGGGCGCTATCTGCACCAATTGTGGAACCTGGATTCAGGTGAGGCGTGTTCTAGACCTGCAGAACCAGTCCTGGCCAGCTCTAGACTGGTGAGCATTCTCATCCTCAGTGTCCTCTGAGACAGAAAGACCCTGATTCTACCTGCTTTAGGGTCTGCACAAACTACTTCTAGATCGGGTGCCAGGAACAGACAACACCTAAGTCTATAGAAACACAATGTAAGGCCAGGAGAGCTACCATCACATTCCTTGCTGACCTCCCTATGAGTTCTTTGGCTGGCAGGAGCTCCCAGAATCTTCTCTACTCTGGTTCTGGCACCTGCCCTGTTCTTTCCTTTAATTGTGTTTGTTTATTCTTTCTTCTTCTTTCTTTCTTTACCTTCCTTTGTTTTTAATATTTTAATCTCTGCTTTCATTTTTGTTTCTCTTTTCCTTCACTTCATCTTCTTTCATGTTTGATCTTGATTCTCTTCACTATTCTCTTTCTCTTTTCTTCATTCCTGTCCCTAATTGTGTTGATTACTCTTTCTTTTTATTTTCTCTTATTTTTCTTCCATGTGTTTTTTTTTTTTTTTTCCTTTTTTCTTCTTCCCTCTTTTCTCTTTTTGGTTATGGCATTCATTTCCTAGCTGTTGCCTGCTTTTTTTCTCCCTTTATTATTTTATTTTTTTCACTGCTATTTGCTTGTTTTCTTTTTTTTCTTGTGTGTGTATTTTCTTTTCTTGCCTCACCCAACAGGGAACAGCAATCATGTCCATAGAGCCCAGCCACAACCGTACCCACTGGGCAAGAGCCAATACCAGCTGCTATACACCTGATTGTTAATAACAGCTAAGCCCATCCTAAACTAAAACAGAAGTAAAAAACTTGAACAAGCCTAAAACAAAAGAAAAAACTGAACAGGTCCTTAAGAAACTCCTAACAGAAAAAGTCTGGGCTCAGATAACTTTACTGGTAAATTCTACCAAACATTCAGAGGAAAGCTTACACCAATCATTTATTCTACTCAAACTATTCCACAACACAGAAAATAATGGAAAACTCCCAAATAGATTTCATTATTTTTTAAAGTTTTTATTGTGAGGTTTACATGGGAGAACATCAGCTTTACACTCATCCTATCATATTTTGTTTCATTGAAATGATTACAATCCCCTCCATGCAACATCAAATAACCAAAGGGTACACCACACAGCCCCCCCCCCCCCCCCCTGCCAGCACTTAACCCTTCTCCCTCCCTGAATCCAGTGTCCCCAGCTGCTCCATCTGTCCACGTCATCATCTCTGTATCCATCCCTGGTGTCACTGCCTCTCTGGGTAAGGTCTCGCTCTCCATTCTTCTCACTTGATGGTCCCAGTGACCTTCGTTTCTGGGCTGCAAAATCACTCCCCTCCTTTTGTCATAAAACATCTACCTCTATATTTCCTACTCTCACAGTCAGTCCTGATGGCAATTATTCACTATTGTACCACAAAAGTCTTATCCCCACTTCCTTCTACCAGCCCAGTCCCAACCAACTGGAAATCATTCAGTGGTGATTCTACCTTTCCCCATCCCATCTGGAACTAGGCTTCCTCTTGAAATCTTGTAAGCCAGCCACATCTTGCCTTTATGCCCTGCCCCCCATTGTGGGTAGCCAATGTCAAAGTAGCCTATCCCTGTCAACCCTGTGTACAGAGGGGGTGAGATAAATCCTTGCTGTAAAGATTTTTCCCTTTTTTTGAGCTACTACATCCATATGTATAGGTAAAGTAAATCAAATTGTAGCAGGTTACTCTTTTTCTTCACCGCCCCCTTCTTTTTTCTTCTTCTAGTCGAGTTCTGATCATCCAGCCATTGAAGCCAGGTCAAGTGGGTACTATCTGCAAGTATGGGTGTTCTTGTGCATCTCCCCTCACTTCATATCAGCTGGACACTTCACTCTCCACTCTAGTCGTCTGTGGCCATGTCATTGCCTCTGGGCCCAGAAGTCCCTGGGTCTTGCAATATTGCTGGCGGTCTAGGTCTCCACTCAGGTTCACAGGGGTCTATTAAATGTGGTTGGGCTTAGCTCAAAACTTCATTGCTGTTTCTTCCCCCTCTTCCCCTTATCAGTGACCAACGTGGTCACCAGAAAGACCACATGCCCTGCTCATGAGTCTCAGTCTTGGAAGGGGGTTTACTCTGAGGGGTCCTGACCACTTGCCTTGATTGTTCATGCATAAACACCTTACTTGTTCTTGTACTAATCAATCAGACTGCCATTATTGTTTCAAATTTTTTCCTGCCCATCTTTCTTTCTGAGTATCTTCTGTTCTTATAGACATTCCAGGCTGGTCTACCGGTCTTTTCCAGTGGAAATTTCCTATATCAGTCAGTTGTGGATGGGGTTCTGGATTCCACCTATGGTCTTCTGCAACGTAAAGGCTTCACAGGAAGCCTCTTTCACTTGGCAACTTCTAGTCCCCTTTAAGGTATTCCAATCAGTTGTAGGCTGAAGATGGACTTAAAAGCTTTCTGTAGTGATGATTCTGGCTATTCCTTTCTCTGCACATCAAGTGTCTATTTTACAATGGTAGGCAAGGGAAACCAAGATTCAAAAGACAGTCAAGCATCTTAACACTATTCCCCTCTTTTACCCCTTCAAACCATGCCTCAATCCCTTTGTTTTAGATCCCTGTTGTTCCAAGGTTGTACATACATCATCATTTACTCTGTCCCACTTAGCTCATGTGAACCTGCCTAACTCTTCTCCCATCTGCCTGGTTCTTCCATTGCCCTCCCTCTTGTTGGGTATTGCCCACCCCCGCCCTCCTGCCCCCAAGTTATCCTGTGTCTATTCCCTACCCTGTGCTCTATCTTCCCCTCCCTCCTTCCCCTCCTCTCATCCCATACATCCTGGTGATCAAAAATTATATATATCTATATATATAATTCACACACACACACACACTTTTAGTGTGGGTTCTTTTTCTTACTCTTTTACAATAATGGTCCTATGCAGTAATTTCTCCTTTTGTGACTGACTAATTTTACTCAGCATAATGTCCTCAAGGTTCATCCATGTTATGCGGTGGCTTACAGCTTCCTTGTTGTTCTTCAAGGTAGCATAATATTTCATTGTGTGTATGTACCATGGTTTGTTTATCCATTCTTCAATTGATGGGCATTTAGGTTGTCTCCATCTTTTTGCTATTGTAAATAGTGCTGCTATCAACATTGGTTTGCATATATATTCTCATGTTATGTCTCATATTTCTTGTGGGTAAATACCAAGTAGAGGAATTGCTGGATCATAAGGTATTTCTATTTCCAACCTTCTGAGTAAGCACCATGTTGCTTTCCAGAGTGGTTGGACCATTTTGCAATCCCACCAACAATGTAGGAGAGTACCAGTCTCTCCACATCCTCACCAGCATTTATTGTCTTCTACTTTTTTAATCTTCGCTGTTATTGCTGGTGTGAGATTATATCTCATTGTTGTTTTGATTTGCATCTCTCTAATGGCTACTGATTGCGAACATTTTTTCATGTGTTTGTTGGCTGTCTGGATCTCCTCCTTGGTGAAGTGTCTGTTCATGTCCTGTGTCCATTTTTTAATTGGGTTATTTGTCTTTTTCTTGTAGAGGTGTTGTAGTTTCCTGTATATTTTAGAAATGAGTCCCTTGTCTGATGTGTCATTGCAAAAGTTTTTTTCCCATTCTGTGGGTTCCTTTTTTACTCTTCTGGTGAAGTCTTTTGATGCACATAAGTTTTTAATTTTTAGTATGTCTCACTCATCTATTTTGTCTACTTTTGTTTGTGTACTTTTCAAAATGTTTGGTAGTCTGTGTATTCCCTGTATTAGAACCTTCACATTTGTTCCCCTTTTTTCATTGATGACTTTCATAATTTTGGGATTCACATTTAGATCTTTAATCCATGCTGAGTTGGATTTTTTAATAGGGCATGAGGTAAAGGTCTTGTTTCAATCTTTTGCATATTGCTTTCCCATTCTGCCAGCACCATATGTTAAAGAGACTATCACCTCCCCATGTGATATATTTAGGTACTTTGTCAAAAATCAGTTGGCTGAATGTGGATGGGTTTATTTCTGCATACTTGATTCTGTTCCATTGATTATTGTATCTTACATTGTACCAGTATCATGACCACTGTATCTGTGTATTAGATTTTGAAATAAGAGAGGTTTCCAACCTTATTCTTCTTCTTGAGCTGTGCTTTGCTTATCCTGGGTCTCCTTCCTTTCAATATAAAGTTTGTAATTGTCTTTTCAATCTCTTTGAAGAATGTCACCAGAATATGGATTGGGATTGCATTATATGTGTAAATACCTTTTGGTAGTATTGACATTTCCACCATGTTGAGTCTTCCTATCCAGGAACATGGTGTGTTCTTCCACTTTTTATAAATCTCTTTTGGTTTCTTGCAGTAATGTTTTGTAATTCTCTTTGTATTGGTCCTTTGTTTCTCTGGTTATGTTTACTTCTAAATATTTCATCCTTTGGGCAGCTATTGTAAATGGTATTTCTTTCTTAATGTCTTTTTCAGTGCTGTCATTGTTACTATAGAGGAATCCAACTGATTTTTGTATGTTTATCTTATACACTGCAACTTTTCTGAATCTTCCAATGATGTCTAGTAGCTTTTTAACTGAATCTTGAGGTCTCAAAGACATTTAATGAAGTGAGTATAACCCTCATACCAAAATTAGGCAAAGACATCACTAAAAAATTATATATATATATACAGAGAGAGAGAGAGACCATTATCACTCACGAAGCTAGATGCAAAAATTCTCAACAAAATCCTAGTCAACTGAGCAACATATAAAATAATAATACATCATGACCAAGTGGGAATCATACTAAGTATATAAGGAGTCCTGCTGTGGTGCTGCAGGATAATGCACTGGACCACAAGGTTGGTTTGAACCAACTCGATGGCACTTAACAATATCAACTTGCAAGGACATTTCAATATTAGAAAACCAGTGTGATCCACTACATAAATAAAACAAAGAAAAGGAACCATATGATCATATTGATTGATGCAGAAAAGGCATTGGACAAAATCCAACATCTATTACTGATAAACTCAGCAAAAATAGGAATACAAGGGAATTTACCCAACATATTTAAGGGCATATGTAGAAAATCATCAAGCAACAATATTTTCAAAGGAGAGAAAGTGAAAATATTCCCCTTGTGAACAGGAACCAGAGAAGTATGCCCTTTATCACAACTCATATTCAATGCTGTGGGAGCACTGTGGGAGTACTAATCCTGGTGTAGCACTGCAGGATAATGCACTGGACCAAAAGGTCAGTTTGAACCACAAGTTCAGTGGTTCAAAACCACCAGCCACTCCTCAGAAACCCTAGATAGGGTCACCATGAGTTGGAAGCAACTCAATGGCACTTAACAACAACTAATCACAGGGTCAGAAGTTTGAGCCTAGCAGCTACTATTGCAGGGAAAGATGAGATTTTCTGTTCCCATAAAGATTTATAGCCTGGAAAACCCTACATAGGGCCACTATGAGCCAGAATCAATTTGAGGGCACTTAATAACAATTCAGTGTAGTGCTAGAAGTCTTAGTCAAACCTATCAGGTAAGAAGGGAAAATTAAAGAAGTAAAATAGCAACAAAGAAGTAAAGCTATTATTTGCAGATGACATGGTCCTATATGTAGAAAATCCCAGAGACTCAGCAAGGAAATTATTGGAACTCATTGAAAGATCCAGCAAAGTCAAAGCACACAAGATCAACATTCTAGTGTGGTGCTGCAGCTGTTACTTGGAAACCCTATATAGGGTTGCTATGAGTTGGAACAGACTTAAGGGCACTTAACAATAAAAACAAAAACAAAATATGGAAAATATCATTTACAATAGCCATCCAAAAGATGAAATACCAAAGAAACAAAATACCAAATATACAAAGAAAACTATAAAACACTACTATAAGAAATCAAGAAAGCCAGCAAAATTTACTTTTTCATGATTTTTTTATTGTCTGAATAGAACATACTAGAAAAAGAAATCTTTTAAATGGAAGACTATCACGCTCATAGATAGGAATAGTTGACATTGTGAAAATGTCAACACTATCTAAAGCTATCTATAGATATAATGCTACCCCAACCTAGATTCTCACACCATTCCTTTCAAAAAATGGAAAAACTGATCACTAACTTTATATGCAGTCCTGGTGTAGTGCTTTAGGACAAGCACTGGACCACAAGAGCAGTTTAAATTGCAAGGTCAGTGTTTCAAACTCAGCAGCTGCTCTTTAGAAACTCTAAACAGGGTCACTATGAGTCAGAACTGACTCGATGACATTTAACAACTACAACTTTATATGAAAAAGAAAGAGACCCTATTACTAATGAAGAACAAAATAAAGGTCTCTCGTTTCCTGACCTTAAACTCTACTAGACAGCCAGAGTGGTCAAACAGCCTGTTATTGGTATGATGGAAGACACATAGAAAAATGGAACAGAATTGGGAATCCAAAAGTAAATTCATCCACATAGAGTCAGTGATCTTTGACAAAGAGTCAAAATATTTTCAATGGGGAAGAGATATAGTCTCTTCAACAAATGGTGCTGGCAAACCTGGAAATCCATTTGCAGAATCATAAAACAAGACCCATATCTCACACAACATACAAAAACAAACTCAATGTGTATTAAAGAACTAAATGCAAAATCTAGAACTATCAGCAATGAAAACATAAGGGAAAATGTAAAGGCTCTGATACATGGCATAAATACACTATCAAACATAATTGACAACACATTAATAGCAGAAGACAAAATAGATGACTGGATTCTTCTAAAAATTAGACACTTACACGCATCAAAAGATTTCACCAAGAGTAAAAAGAGAACCCACAGACTGGGAAAAATTTTGCAATTACATACATCAGACAAGGGACTAATCTCTAAAATTTATAGAAAATTTCAACATCTATAAGAAAAAGACAAATAATCCAATTTTAAAAATGGACAGAGGACATGAACAGACACTTCACCAAAAAAGATATTCAAGTGGTCAATAAACATATGAAGGGATACAAATCAAAACAACAAGATATCATCTCACCCCAGCTTTTAAAATAAAATTAAAAAATTAAAAAAAGAGAGAGAAACAACAAATGCTGGTAAGGGTGGGGAGAAACTGGGACCCTCCTACATTGTACTGGGACTGTAAAATGCTGTAACCAGTCTTGAAAACAGTATGGTGCTTCATCAAAAAGTTGGAGGACAGGCATTTTTATTTTAAAGGAGGAAGCCTGAATATGACCCATCCTTTAGGGATAGAACCTTTGATCAAGGTTCTGGTAGTTATATGAGGGGGGAAACCTCACTGAAACTCCATCTCCGAGAAAATTAACTAGTCACGAGTTGTATTTCAGTTGTTTTCCTGGAAAACAAGGTAGCAAGCCAGCAAAATTTATTTTTTCATGATTTTTTTTTACTCTCTGAATAGAACATACTAGAAAAAGAAATCTTTTAAATTAAATTTTCCTAAAAAGTCACGCAAATGTAAATTAGGGGAAGGAGCTCTGGTAGCGTAGTGCTTATGAGTCAGGCTACTAACTTCAAGGTCAGCAATTTGAAACTACCAGCTGTTCCATGAGAAAAAGATGAGGCTTTCTACTCCCATAAAGATTTACAGCCTCAGAAACCCTATACACGATCGCTATAAGTCAGAACTGACTCCAAAGTACATAACCACCACCACCACCACCATTAAATGAAGTAAAGAAAAAGCTTTGCCAAAAGCATAAAAAAAATAATTCTCTCGCGATATTATGAAACTCCTCAGACTGCTAAATTTCCCTATTCCCAGGCCAATTCCACTTCGATTTACATTTGGGCTAGAGTTTAGGGTGACATTTTATTCATATAAATTAGATGTCTAGTTATGTTGGACTTTCTTGGATCCATACTGGAAAAGGAAGGACCTATTCATTGTGAATGAGATCCCTCTCCCTCATCATTTCCACAGTTTTTACTATGGGACAGTCACAGCAATGGTCACTAGGAATACTAAAATGGGTACATTGTAATCCCTGCCTTCCAGAGCAATAATGTTTACCTCACAGAAAGGGAATGAGTAAAGTTCTTTTAAAGACAAAGTTTACCTAATGAACATCCTAACTTAGGCACCAAATAAATTCTAGGGCTCCATTCTTTCCTGGCTCTAGGACTTGATAAAATATTAGCTTCCCCCTTGAAGCATAGGCATAACCAAGCTTCCTGAGTATATCTCTTTCATGTCTCTCAACAAACTCATCATCTGAGCCTAGTGTCCATGCCACAGATGTATCTCTTACTTTGTTGCCCTATCTCCACTCATTGTAATATGAGACTAATCTTTGCCCATAAAAGCAAGCAAATTAAGACCCCTAGAGCAAAGACAGTTTCAGTTCCAGTCTTGCTGTCGCCCGTGGCCTATTCCTTTTTCAACATGGCAGATGCCACTGTGCCTTTCGCCAAGGACTTCCTTGCAGGTGGAGTAGCTGCAGTCATCTCCAAAACTATGGTAGCACCCAAAATGGGTCAAGCTGCTGCTGTAGGTACAGCCTGCCAGCAAGCAAATGACTGCAGATAAGCAGTACAAGGACATTACGACTGTGTCCCTCATATCCCCAAGGAGCAGAGAGTTCTGTCCTTCTGGCATGGTAACCTGGCCAATGTCACCCAATACTCCCTACCCAAGTTCTCAACTTTGCCTTCAAAGATAAATACAAGCAGATCTTTCTGAGTGGTATCGACAAGAGGACCCAGTTTTGATGCTACTTTGCTGGGAATCTGGCATCCGGTGGTGCTGCCAGTACCTCATCTTTGTGTTTTATATATTTTCTTTATTTTGTCCTTACTGTCTAGCAGCTGATGTGGAGAAAGCTGGTGCCGAAAGAAAGTTCAGGAGCCTTGGTGACTGCCTGATTAAGATCTCCAAGTCTGATGGTAAATTAATGAGAAATGCCAGGGCCTTCTTATCTGATCCCAACATTGCAGCGCTTAGCCACCATTCTGTTTCACTTCCTTTTGAAAAGATGTGAACTTAAATTGTATCACATACCAGGTGTATAATCAAGGAAAGTCTCTTTATATTAGTAAAACAAGTATAGTAATGGAACCTGTTTCATGGAACAAGTGTCAGTATAATTAAATAATGTACATACAGAAGCTACCACAGTACCAGATGCTTAGGAAGTACTCATTACATTATCGTTGATTTAAGAACCATTCTTTTTGGAATTGCACAGATGTTCCAGGAAAGGATTTTATAATTAAGATAATGGCAAGGAGAATCAATTGAATGTTTAGGGTTAGGGTTAGGGTTAGGTTAAAGAGATTAGGATTTGGAATAAATTAATAATAGCTAAAAATTAGTCTAAAGAATATTTTTAACTTACTCTTGGGTCATCTTTACTGTTCAGACTCTGGAACACAGTCAAAGGTTTATAGCAATCAAGCAAACTTTGAATCAAGGATAAGGTATAACATGAGAATATCATAAAGGGAAAACTATCATACAAAGGAACCAAATAGAAATTCTGGCACTAAGTACTGTAAGAACTGAAAAGTACAATAAAGGAATTAAACAGCAGATCTTAGTGGACAGAGGAAGTGCCATCGAGTCGGTTCCAACCCATTGCGACCCTGTATAGGGTTTCTGAGGAGCAACTGGTGAACTTGAACCACCAACCTTGCAATTCAAATGGATTTGCAGTCTGGAGCGCTAACCCACAGCGCCACACCAGGACTTGAATATAGGACAACTGAAATGATCAAGTCTGAGGAGTTGAAAGAAAAAGATAAAACAACCTCAGTGGCCTGTGGAACACTATCAAATGGACCAGCATATGAATTATGGGAGTCCCAAAACGGAGAGAGAAAAAGTTGCAGAAAAAATATTTGGAGAAATAATGATTGAAAACATTCTAAATTTAGTAAAATATGTGCATCTTTTCAATGAAGAAACTCAATGAACTCAAAGTAGGATAAACTCAAAGAGTTCCATGTCAAGACTCATTGAAGTCAAACTGTTAGAAGATAAAGATAAAGAAATGTGCAAACAGCAAGACATTATTAATAAAGGATCCTCAATAAGATTAATAGTGATTTCTCATCAGAAACTATGGTGCCAGAAGACAGTGGGATGGTATATTTAAAATACTGAAAGAGGAAAAACTGCTAATAATAATTCTATGGAGTCTTGGTGGCACTGTAAGATAAGCACTGGACTGATAACCACAAGGTAGGTGGTTCAAACTCATCAGTCACTCCTTGGGAAGCCTATTCAGGGTCACTATAAATAGAAATTGACTTAACAGTACTTAACAACAACAATAACAACAGTGATTCTCAATCTGGCAAACTATCCTTTAAAACTGAAGAAATTAAGTTAAACGAGTTTGTTACTACTAGACATGCTATATGTATGTGAAAATTGGACAGTGAATAAGGGAGATCCGAGAAAAAGGCATGCATTTGATTTATGGTGTTAGTGAAAAATATTAAAATTACCATGGATTGCTAGGAGAACAGATCTTTCTTGGAAGGAGTTCAGCCAGAATGCTCCTTAGAAGTGAAAATGGAGAGATTTCACCTCATGTACTTGGATATGTCATTAGTCCCTGGAAAAAGACATCATGTTTGGCAAAATCAGTGATAAAGAGGAAGACCCTCAATTAGATAGATTTACATAGTATCTGCAACCATGATCTCCTGCATCATGAATGGTGCAGGACCAGGTAATGTTTTGTTCTGTAACATATATGGTAGCTATGAGTTGGGACCCACTGGATGGCACCCAATAACAACAACAACAAAAATCTGCTCTACAAGAAACGTTAAAGGAACTAAACTCTAAGTTATGTGAAGAGATAAAGAGCCCTGATAAACATAATTGCATAGGTAATATAACAGCAAGGATTGCAACTTCTCTATTACGCCTAAATGATTTTAAAGACAAATGCATAAAATAAAATGATTGCAAATAAATGTAAACGGATACATAATATATAAAGATGCAATCTGTGACAACATTATAAACAAGGAGGGAGAGAGATGCACAGGAGCAGAGTATTTGTATGTTGGTGAAACTCAGTTGCGATTCTTCAAATTAGATTGTTATAAGATTAAGATAGAATTCTGCAAAACAAATGATTTCTTCATTTCAAATACCTCCTTTACACAACATAAGAGAGGATTATACACATGGACCTCACCATCTGGAATACACAGAAATGAAATTCACTACATCTGTGGAAAGAGACAGTGGAAAAACTCCATATCAGCAGTCAAAACAAGGACAGGGGCAGATTGTGAAACAGACCATCAATTGCTCCTATGAAAATTCAGACTGAAGCTGAAGTAAATGAAAATAAGTCCACAAGAGCCTAAATATGACCTTGAATATATTCCACCTGAATTTAGACATCATCTGATGAACATATTTGATACATTAAATACTAAAGACCAAAGACCAGAAGAGTTGTGGGATAACATTAAGAACATCATACAGGAAGAAAGCAAAATGTCATTAAGAAGACAAAAAAGAAGGAAAAGGTCAAAATGAATGTCAGAAAAGACACTGAAACTTGCTTACCAGTATAGAGATGCTAAAGCAAACAGAAGAAATGAAGAGGTCCGAGAGCTGAGCAGAAAATTTCAAAGGTCAGCTCGAGAAGACAAAGTCAAATATTATAAGGAAATGTGCAAAGATCTGCAGTCAGAAAACCCAAAGGAAAGAACACGTTCAACATTTCTCAAGTTGGGGGAAATGAAGAAAAAATTCAAGCCTCAACTTTCGTTATTGAAGAATTCTCTGGGAAAATTATTGACTTATGCAGAAAGCATCAAAAGAAGATGGAAGGAATACAGAGTCACTGTACCAAAAGGAAATGGTTGATGTTCAATCATTTCAAGAGTTAGCATATGATCAAGAGCCAATGATACTGAAGGAAGAAGTCCAAGGTTTACTGAAGGAATTGGCAAAGAACAAGGCACCAGGAATGGATGGAATAAAAATTGAAATCATTCAACAAAGTAAGGCGGCACTGGAGGCATCCACTCATTTATGCCAAGAAATTTGGCCAACTGATTGGAAGATATCCATATTTGTGCCCATTACAAAGAGAGGTGACCCAACGGAATGCGGAAATCATCGGACAACATCCTTGATATCCCATGCGAGTGAAGTTTTACTAAAGGGTAATACAGAAACAGTTGCAAGCATACATTGACAGAGAACTTCCAGAGGTTCAAGGCGAATTCAGAAGAGGACGTGGAATCAAGGGTATCATTGCTAATGTCCCATGGATCTTGGGTGAAAGCAGAGAATACCAGAAAGATGTTTACCTGTGCCTTTTTGACTACACAAAGGCACAAGTTATGGACAACATTGCAAAGTATGAGTATTCCGGAACACTTAATTGTGCTCATGTGGAATCTATGCATGGACCAAGACACAGTTGTTCAAATAGGACATGGAAACACTGAATGGTTTCAAATTAGGAAAGGTGTGTTACAGGGTTGTATTCTTTCACCATATGTAGTGAACCTGTATGCTGAGCAAATAATCTGAGACGCTGGATTATATGAAGAAAAATGTAACATCAGGATTGGAGGAAGATTCATTTACAATACGCGATTTGCAGATGATACGACTTTGCTTGCTGAAAATATTTACTGATGAAGATCAAAGACCACATCCTTTGGTATGGATTACATCTCAATGTAAAGAAAACAAAAATCCTCACCACTGGACCAATAAACAATATTCGTATCAATGGAGAAAAGATTGAAGTTGTCAAGGACTTCATTCTTTTTGGATCCTCCATCAACACTCATGGAAGCAGCAGTCAAGAAATCAAACAATGTATTGGATTAGGCAAATCTGCTGCACAAGACCTTTTTAAAGTGTTGAAGAACAATGATGTCAGTTTGAGAACTAAGGTGCGCTTGACCCAAGCCATGGTATTTTCAATAACCTCATATGCATGCGAAAGCTGGAAAGTGAATAAGGAAGACCCTAGAAGAATTGATGCTTTTGAGTTATGGTGTTGGAGGAGAATATTGAAAGTGCCATGGGCTGCCAAAAGAACCAACAGATCTGTATTGGCAGATGTGTAGAGTGCTCCTTGAAGGCCAGGATGGCCAAACTTTGTCTCTCATACTTCGGACATATTGTCAGGAGGGACCTGTCGCTGGAGAAGGATATCATGTTTGGTAAGGTAGAGGGTCAGACAAGAAGAGGAAGACCCCCAGCGAGATGGATTGGCAAAGAGGCATCATCAATGTACTGAAGCATGGCAACAATTGTGAGGTTGGTCCAGGACCGGGCAGTGTTTCATTCTGTTGTGCATAGGGTCGCTATGAATTGGTATCAACTTGATGGCACCTAACAACAACAACAACAAGATTAAGATGTTAACTGCAATCCCTAAGGTTACCATTAAGAAAATAATTAAAAGATAAACAGAAAAGGAAAGAAGGGAATCAAAATGGTATACAACATCATTAACAAAAATCAACTAAATAAAAAAAGATTGAATTCTGTAACACATATATATACATTTTACCACAGTGGAGTACAATTAGAAATTAATAGCAGAAGAAAAACTGGAAAATACATAAATATATAGAAATTGAGTGACATATTACTAAACAATCGGTCAAGAAAAATTTTTTTTTAAATATAGAGAAAATCAGAAAATAGTTTAAATGAAAACACGTAACATAAAATAGTACAATAGCAGTTAAATGTATCTGCCCATTGACATTTCCTATCTACCTCTTAAGGCCCAACACAAATACTACTGTCTTAAGAAGGCTTTCCTGGCCAGAAAGTATCACTTTGTTAACATTTATTGCCTGTATTATTCTGTGGGATCTTTGTTATTTACTGTTTGGAATGATAGTTACTAATATACATGTCTCATCTCATTTGTTGTTGAGCAATGTGCAATACAAACTATAGATGTTCAAGAGAATTAAGTGGCAAAAAAATTTAGATCTTTGAATTTATATAAATTTCTTGCTTTCAATTAATATGTTAGTTGTGAATGAAGTGGCGGTATAGAAAACTTTATATGGTGTGGCGCCGTGGGTTAATGCGCTGACCTACAAAGTCAGTTTGAACCATAAGGTTGGTGGTTCCAGCTCACCAGCTGCTCCTCAAAAACCCTATATAGGATGTCTATGAGTTGGAACTGACTCAAAGACCCTTAACAACAACAACACAGTAGCCAAAAAGCACATTTTAAATGGACATCCTCTAACCAGATAAAGACATTTTGTCAGGGAAAATGTATGAAAACTATAGTGTTTTTTGCCCTCTAGCAAATGGAGAGCCAACATGACCTTTCCCAGCTAAATACAAACAAGCTAAGCTCCGTATATTCTACCAACATAATTTCTGACAATCAAAATCGAGTCATATGAAGGGAATTGTAACAGGAAATTGGCCTGAAACCTCAGCACTATGGATCTACCCTGTAAAAGGCGAGTTTAAAATGAAATGTGAGTTCTTTTTCAAAGAGACTTTTAATCAAAGTCTGGAGACTACACTTGAGCTATGTTATTCTGGAAGCAGTATCATTAAATATTAGCCTTAAAGTGAATACTATCTAACTGGACTCTTGTCTTCCCTCCCTTGAAATCTTAACTCTCAGATTAAGTACTGTTTAATTCAGTAATTTTAAGTCTACATTTTTTAATTTGGAAAAACAGTAGATATTCATAAATGGGATTTGGTATCAGAGCTACCATGTGGAATTAGGACCAGTATAATTTGGTGACATGAAAATAGCCCAAGGAAAAAAGTCTTAACTAAAGAATTCATAAAGCTTGTTATAAGGTCTTGGGGAACTCAAATGTCACCACATTTTAGATACTGAGTCTTCACCACAATCCTGAAATTTAAAACTGTGCAGTTATACTGAAGATTTGGCATACATACTCCCACAAATCCCTTTCATTTGCATAAACTAAATAAAGGAGATAAATGTTTATATAGAGTTAGAGAAGAGCAGAATCTTGAATCATTTGGTACTTGTCTATTTTACGAAAATAAACCTCACCATAATTTTTGCTTGTTTTTTTTTTTCACCCAAAATTAAGAAGCCCAACAGAAATTAATATGTATTCTTTATGTGACAACTACATGTATCACAGCAGAGAATGTCACTGTCAAAGTTGAGGAACAATTTTTATCATAAACTTCCTTTGGTCAATTGTTTAGAACTATTTTGTTGTTGTTAAGTGTGGCCAAGTTGGTTCTTTCTTTCTCAGAGCAGCTGGTGGCTAGAACTGCCAACCTTGAGATTCACAATCAGTGCTTATCCTATCAAACCACCATGCTCCCATTTATAACTATGTTGTTGCTGTTGTTAAGTGCTGTCAAGTCAGTTTCAACTCATAGTGACCCTATATAGGATTTTGAGACTGCAGACCTTTGTGGGAGCAGAAAGCCTCATCTTTCCATGGAGCAGCAGGTGGGCTTAAACCAAAGACTTTGTGGTTCACAGTCCAGTGCTTATTTTATGGAACCATATGCACTTCAAAAAGAAGAGAGAAAAAACTAGTTTCCTTCTGGTCTTGAAAGACTTAGACTTGGTCATTACTCCCCAAGGTAAATTACTTTGAAGCAGTTGACCTTCAACAAAATGTTATTTTCAGCACACTTACTCTTGCTGCTCCTCCAAGATGTCAAAGTCTGCAAACTCAGACTTAGCAAATGGATCTGGAAGCATGATGAAGAGAAGCAGAGCCAAGAATTACTCCACTAACAGAGTGTTTTATTTAACATGCAAAGGTTTTCATCTACAGAGAAATAGAATACTATAATAGTAGTGGAGTTCTGGTGTGGTGCTGCAGGATAATGTGCTGGACTTCAAGGTCTGTTTGAACCACAAGGTCAGTGGTCAGTGGTTCAAACTCATTAGCCATTCCTTGGAAATTCTATACAGAGTCACTATGAGTCGGCACTTAATGACAACATGATAGGAATATTTCTGTTCCGTGGTGAAGTCCACTAGAAATAAAATTTCAGAGGGAAAGGCTATCACGTAAGTTGAACTCACTGAAGTTCCCTCCAGATAATAACTGTTAAGTAAGACAATTGAAATAATTCACCCTTCTGGGCCAAAACACAAAATGCAATATGAAATCTCTTATCAAGATTTATAAGGAATGGTTTTCCAATATAAAAAAGTATTGTTACTATTGTTGTTGTTAAGTGTTGTCTAGTTAGTTCAAACTCATAGACTTTCTGTATAGCGTTTCCAAGGAGTAACTGGTGGATTTGAACTTCCAACCTTGCAGTTCAAACTGACCTTGCTGCCCAGTGCATTATCCTACAGTGCCACATCAGGACTCCATAAACAAGAGGATGGGTGGAAACAAATTAAATGTTAGAAGTTCTGATATAGTTCATTTAACAAAAAGGATTCCTTTTTGCCAGGTCACAACTTTCAAGTTTAACCACCTCCAAATAATTACACACATATCCCTGTCTCCATAGAGTTAATTCCAACTTCTGGTGACCCAATGTGTTTCAGAACTGTGCTCATAGGACTTTCACAGCTGATGAAAAACGTTTCTGCAGCAGATTACCAGCACTTTCTTCCAAGGCACCTCTGAGTGAGTTTGAATTGCTAGCCTTTTAGGTCAGTAGCTCAGTGCTTAATTTTTAATTATCCCCACCACCCAGGGACTCCATACACAAGTATGGCTCACTAGCTGTGTACTGCAGTCACTTCTGACTCACAGTAGTCTTGTATAGGGCTTCCAAGGCCATAAATCTTTATGGAACAGAAAGCCTCACTTTTCTCCCATGAAGTGCCTGGTAGACTCGAAATGCTGATCTTGCAGTTAGCAGCCTAATATGTTACCCACTATGCCATCAGGGCTTCTTATGCATGGGTATGCTGTTGTTGTTGTCAAGTGCAGTCGAATCAATTCTAACTCACATAGATTCTGTATAGGATTTTTGAGGAACAGCTGATAGGTTTGAACTGTCAACCTTGTAGTTACCAGTCCAGCTAATCCTACAGGACCACATCAGGAGTACACACACACACATATGCACACAGGTATGGCAGCAGTTAAAAGCAGTCAACTCTAAGAGAATTCCAGTTTGTTTTTTTTCCCCAAGTACATATGGAAAGATACCAAAATTCCTTTAAATTAAATAAGCAAAATTTCAGCAAGTAATCAGAAAATTGTGAAATTGTGTGTGTGAGTGTGTGTATGGAGCCCTGGTGTGGCACTGTAGGATAAACACTAGAATACAGGATTGGTTCAAACCTCAAGGTCAGAGATTTAAATTCACCAGCTGCTGCTCAGAAACTTTATACAGGGTTACTATAAGTTGAAATTGACTGAAGGCATTTATATGTATGGATCCCTGGTATGGTAAGGGGTTACTCCTAGGACTGTTAATTGCAAGGTCAGAAGTCCGAATCCACTAGCCACTCCATGGCAGAAACATGAAGCTTTCCACTTCTGTAATATATAAATGTTGTGGTAGTTGTTAAATTCTGCAGAGTTATTTCTGATTCATAGCATCTCTGTATAGGGTTTCTGAGGCTTTTAAATATTTATGGGAAATTCTCATCTTTCTGCTGAGGAGCAGTTGGTGGGCTCAAACTCTGGATCTTGTGGTCTACAGTCCAGTGCTTATTGTTGTGAAGCCAGCATGCC
>NW_006408781.1:1998898-1999892 GCF_000296735.1 Chrysochloris asiatica
ATATATATGTTGCTGTTGTTGAGTAGTGCCATTGAGTCAGTTTCGACTCATAGTACCCTGTATAGGGTTTCCAAGGAGTAGCTGGTGAGCTTGAATCACCAACATTGTGGTCCAAACTGACTTTGCAGGCCAGTGCATTAATCCACAGCACCACATCAGTCCTAGATACTTATACTTTTGTGCTCATACTTTTATACAGTGCTGATCCTATAGCACTATGCACATATATGTATACATACACACATATATACATATATGTATACATATACACACACATATGTTATTGTTAAGTGCTGTCAAGTCAAGTCCAACTAAGAGCAACTGTAAGGGTATCTGAGGAGCAGCCGGTGAGTTTGAACTGTTGATCTTGTGGTTTGCAGTCCAGTGTTGATCTGACAGCACGACACATATACATATATATTTATATATACAAGGATTCCTGTGGTGCTACAGGATAAGCACACGACTTCAAGGTTGGTTTGAACCACAAGGTCAACAGGTCAAACTCACCAGCTGTTCCTTGGAAACTCTGTACAGGGTTGCTATGAGTCGGAATTGACTCAATGGCATGTAACCATGGCAGTCACAAATATATTCACATATACAAATGTACACATACACATGCACATATATAAACATTATACACACACACACACACACACACGTTGTTGTTAAGTGCCGTTGAGTCGATTCGAACTCATCATGATTTGGTATAGGGTTTCTGAGAAGCAGATGGTGGATTTGAACTGCTAATCTTGTGGTTTGCATTCTACTGCTAACCCTACAGAACCATACATATACATATGTACACATACACACACATTATAAATAGATAGATAGAAATAGATATATACATTATATTTATAGATGATAGATAGATAGATTGTTGTTGTTGTTGTCAGGTGCCATCGAGTCGGAACCGACTCATAGCGACCCCATGCACAGCTGAACGAAACAATGTTCAATCCTGGGCCAACCTCACCACCGCTGCCAC
>NW_006408781.1:2001308-2003722 GCF_000296735.1 Chrysochloris asiatica
TACAAGATCAGTAGTTCAAACTCACCAGCCACTCCTTGAAAACCTATACAGGATATCTGAGTTGGAACCACCACACATCTGTTAGTTTGTTTTACTGTGGTGGCTTGTGAGTTGCTGTGAATCAAGAAACTATGCCATGAGTATTTTAAATACCAACAGGGTCACCCACAGTGGACAGGTTTCAGATGAGCTTCCAGATGAAGACAGACTAGGCAGAAGGAGTGACGAACTACTTCCGAATATTTAGTCACTGAAAACCTTATGAATAACAGAGAAACACTGTCAGATATAGTGCCGGAAAATGAGTCCCTCAGGTTGGAAGGCACTCAAAAGGCAACTGGAGAAGAGCTGCCTCCTCAAAGTAGAGTTGCTCTTGTTCATGTGAGTGGAGTAAAACCCCTGGCAGTAAAACCCTCGGAACCTTCAATTGCTGGTGGGCACAACTCAAAATGAAGAGAAACAGCTGTAGACATCCGTTAATCCCTGGAACATGGAATTACGAAGTATGAATCTAGAAAAATTAGAAATTGTCAAAAATGAAATGGAATACATAAACATTGATATCTTAGGCATTAGTGAGCTGAAATGGATTGGTATCGGCCATTTTGAATCTGATAACCACATGGTTTACTATGCCAGGATAACAAATTGAAGAGGAATGGTATTACATTCGTCAAAAAGAACACATCACAATCTATCAAGAGGTAGGATGCTGTCTGTGATGGGATAATATGCATGCACCTACAGGGAAGAACAGCTCATACCACTAATATTCATATTTACACACCAACCACTAAAGCCAATGAGGATAATAGAAGAATTCTGCCAACTTCTTCAATCTGAAATTAATCAAGCATGCAATCAAGATATATTGATAAACACTGATGATTGGAATGGAAAGGTTAGAAACAAAGAAGAAGGATCAGTAATTGGAAAATATGGCATTGGTGAGAGAAATGATGCTGGAGATCACATGATAGAATTCTGCAGAATACGTGTTTTAAACAGCATCAGAGATGACTATACACATGGTCCTCACCAGATGGAATATACAGAAATCAAATTGACTACATCTGTGGAAAGATAAGGTGGAAAATCTTCATATCAGAAGCCAAAACAAGGTCAGGGGCAGATGGCAACTGTTCATATGCAAATTCAGACTGAAGATGAAGAAAATGAAAACGACTCCATGAGAGCCTAAATATGACCTTGAATACATCCTACCTGAATTTAGACATCTTCTGATGAACAGCTTTGATACATTAGACACTGAAGACTGAAGACCAAATGAGTCAGATGACATCAAGAACATCATACAAGAAGAAAGCAAAAAGTCATTAAGAAGAAAAAAAGGAAGAAAAGATCAAAATGGATGTTAGAAGAGACTCTGAAAGTTGATCTCCAGTGTAGAGAAGTTAAAGCAAATGGAAGAAATGAAGAGATACAAGAACTAAAGGGAAAATTTCAAAGGTCAGCTCAAGAAGACAAGGTCAAATATTATAATGAAATGTGCAAAGATCTGTAGTTAGAAAACCAAAAGGGAAGAACATGCTCAGCATTTCTCAAGTTGGAGGAACTGAAGAAAAAATTCAAGCCTCAAGTCTAATTATTGAAGGATTCTCTGAGAAAATTATTGAAGGATGCAGAAAGCATCACAAGTAGATTGAAGGAATACACAGAGTCACTGTACCAAAATGAAATGGTTGATGTTTAACCATTTCAAGAGGTAGCATATGATCAAGAGCCAATTATACTGAAGGAAGAAGTCCAAGGTGCATTGAAGGAATTGGCAAAGAAAAAGGCACCAAGAATTAATGGAATAAACATTGACATCTTTCAAGAAAGTGAGGCGGCACAGCAGACACTCACTCATCTATGCCAAGAAATTTGGAAGACAACTATTTGGCCAACTGATTGGAAGAGATCTGTATTTGTGCCCATTCCAAAGAAAGGTGACCCAGCAAAATGCAGAAATCATCAGACAATTTCTTTGATATCCCATGTGAGTAAAGTTTTATCAAAGGTAATACAGAAAAGGTTGCAAGCATACATAGACAGAGAACTTCCATAGGTTTAAGCCAGATTCAGAAGAGGATATGGAACAAGGGATATCATTGTTTATGTCAGAAGGATCTTGGTTGAAGGTAGAGAATACCAGAAAGATGTTTATTTGTGCTTTATTGACTAAGCAAAGGCTATCAATTGTGTGGATCATCACAAGCTATGGAAAACATTATGAAGTATGAGTATTCCGGAACACTTAATTGTACTCATGAGGAACCTGTACATGGAACAAGAGGCAGTTGTTCAAACAGAACATGGGAACACTGAATGGTTTCAAATTAGGAAAGGTGTGTGCCAAGGTTTTATTATTTGACCATACTTATTCAATCTATATGCTGAGCAAATAATCT
>NW_006408781.1:2004607-2010984 GCF_000296735.1 Chrysochloris asiatica
TATATATATGAAGACAGCAATTTTAAGGAATCAATTTAAAATATTGTGGGGACTGGCAAGTCCAAAGTCAGTAAGCAGGCGGAAACCATCCAGGGCTTTGAAGACCTCGTTACAATATTGAGGTAGAATCCTTTTAACCCCTTCCTCACGAAACTCAGTTGGCTCTAAGTCTCAACTGTTTGGATGAGATTCACCCATATTATGAAGAAATAAACCCTTTAACTATAGTGAACTGATTGCAAATGCTAATAACATGTAAATACCTTCATATCTATATTAGTGTCTGACCAGCAACTGGGCACCAGAGCTTAGTCAAGCTGACACATAAATTAACCATCACAAGAATGCTTCATTAATTGTATAATTGATGATTGTATAGAAAACCCAGAAGTGGTATTATTGTGTTTTATTAATTTGCCTATTTTGCCAAACACAATTACATTAAATGTGCACTAAAGCATTTTAGTATAATTCCTTGTACCCGGTAAACTCAATAAACATTTATTAAACAAAGAGTTTGTGTTTTTAATGTTGCCATTTGATTTAGCATCTATAAATTACTTAGACTACATGAAACAAGGTATATTGAAACGGTGGGTGTTTCAAATTGAAAGTTGTGATCCTGGAATGGAGACTTCACCTATTCTAGTGGGTCTCAAATTTCACAGCATTAAGATTATTTTACTCATTAAAATGGTTTAAAAAATATTGTAAAGTCCCACCCCCAAAGCTTCTAATTCAATAGGTCTGAAGTAAGAGCTCATTCATCTGAGTTTCTAGCAAATTTCCAGGGGATGCTGATCTAGCTCACACTAATCTAGATCACATGTTAAGAAATACTTCAGAGGTGTTCAGAAAAAGTGCAGTACTATTCTCATCAATCTAAATATTATTCCTATATTGCTTATACTACAAATTTGTAAACTTATCAAATTTACTACTAATTATTTGGACTTCTGGCATGACACTGTAGGATAAGCACTCATCTGCTAACTGCAAGGTTGGTGGTTCAAATCCACCCTCTGGTCCTTTGAAACCCTAATCAGGGTAACTGTGAATTGGAACAGACTTGGAAACACTTAACAAAAACAAAAACAAAACACAGATTATTATATGCCAGGCTTAATGTTTATGTTCACAACAACCCTTTAAGGTAAGCATTGTTATCCCTATTTTACAAGTGAGTAAACTGAGGATTGGAGACATTAAGTGACCTAGTCTGTTAGATTATGATAACACTAGATGCTGTATCCAAGTTGGATTTAGGTGCCTAAGCTATTGACTTTTATGCTACTTTGCCTTTACTTCTGATATACCAAGACATGGGCTTTTCCAACCCGGCACCAATTCAGTAATCTGGCAGCTGTTTACAGTTTAAAACACCAACAATTGGAGACATCAAGTTCATGTTGAGAACCTGATTTGGGGAAAAGGCAATAAAAAGACTTATTTCCTTTCACCTGCAATTAACCATTCACCTTATTAAGAAGAAAACAGAAAAACAAATTGAAGGCATTAATAAAAGATCCAGGTACTGTCTGTTTTCTTGATCTTCTCAAACCACAAAACAAAGACTCACAGGCAATACATTCATTTCCTCCAGTAGTCCCAATGGCATCATTTACAAACACAATAAAGAAAATTACTAAGCTTCACTTTTTTTTTTGAAAGTACGTTAGCATCTTTTTATTCATTTTTTTCTGGTTACTGAGCCATTACAGAAACTTTTGGAATCTCCTGAGCTTAAGGGGACAAAGTAAAGAAACAAACTGTTTTTTTTGTGTAGTTCCAAAAGGGTGCTGATGAAAATAGAAAGGAAATGTTAAGAGGGTATGTTGCCAGATTGACCCACTCAAAAACCTAATAAAATTTCAAGCAAACAGAGAATGGAAAAACTAAGACAAGCTGATCTTCAAGAAAAGGGGAGCAAAGTGACATCTTTCTTCTTAAAGTTGATGGCATATTCATTTCTCAGATGTTTATAGCTTTACTTAAGTCTTAAAGAAGGAAAAAGTGAAAACATTAAAATACTGAATGAACAGAGCAGGGCTTCCCCATTAAAATAAATACACTTTATTTTATTGTTTGGAAAACTAACTCACTCCAGGCTATTAACTGAATTCTGTCATTGTTAAAAGATGAAGACATTTTTAGTACATTTCCAGAGGTTAGGTTTAAAGGATACCAACTTAATTAATCTTGGAGCTACAAAATTAAAAGAAAATATGCTAAGACACTGAGAAAAACTACACACCCTAGACCTCTTGGATTATGTATTCATACCAAAATTGGCTTCCTTCGTGTCTGAAATGTGAGCCTATTAGCAACATTAACCTAAAGGCAGTCTGCTTGGCAGAGGCAGTCAGCAGAATTGGTGTTGGTTTCATGTATGTTTGGGCTAATTAACCTGATTATCGGTTGGCACCACCATTCATGGATTTCTCTAGATGAAACCACAAGTTCATCCTTGATGTTTTTTCTTTTCCTCATATTCCACTTTTAAATCCTGATCACTCTACTTTCAAAATAATGAGTAAGTAAAAAAAAAAAAAAAAAAAAAAATACAGCTGCTAGGGTTCCAGTTAGTACGTGCCTGAGTTTATTCCATACAAAATATTTTAAAATGACTCTGTGATCAGTGGATGGCTGTAGACAAGTTCTCTCAGTAATACACTACTGGTCTTAGTCTTGTTAGGGTGCCTTAAAAAAAAAAAAAGAGATCCAATTAAAACAGTGGCTTCCAAGGGGATCTGCTGGGCCAGTGAAATTTAAGGCATAAAGGTAAGCTCAGAAGGTTATGCTGACTAGTTTTGGCATTCCAAAGGGGTCATATGTGAATGTCAAAAATAGGAATTTTCTCAAAAAAAACCCACTACTTTGGTGACAAAAGTATCCAACAATATACCTGTTCATTCATCAAAGGTAGCAAGAGCTGTCCTACAAGAACTATGTTGGGAAAACTGCTCCATCCAACTCTAGCCCTGATCTTTCTCCTTCAGAATTCTTTTTGTTTTCCAAACTTAGAGAACATTTAAAAGGATTTGAATTCCTCAAGGATGCCCAAACTACCATTTTGATGTGATGTAAATCAAGCAGTGCAGAATTAATTCTTCAGGGAAATGTTAAAGAGATGGAAACACCACTTTCAGAACTGTATAGAC
This sequence comes from Chrysochloris asiatica, assembly GCF_000296735.1. Classification (NCBI taxonomy): domain Eukaryota; kingdom Metazoa; phylum Chordata; class Mammalia; order Afrosoricida; family Chrysochloridae; genus Chrysochloris; species Chrysochloris asiatica. The sequence continues at coordinate 2,007,769 of NW_006408781.1, forward strand.
CTAGGTGGAGGATATTTTAAGGACAATGGATTCACATTTTTATATTTTCATTTACTAAATGATTCTATGATTTTATAGCAGCACTTTTTGACTTATTCACATGTATATCAAATCCATCCCTTTCTCTCCACATTCATTTCTTCCATCTCAGTTCAAACCATCATCATCTTTCACTTAGAGCATTGAATTAAAACTTTCTTGCTTTGGTTCCTGCAGGAATATTCCCCAGAGTGGTCAAAATAATAAAACCTAAGTCAGGTATTGTCACTTCACTGCTCAAAGCGCCCCGCCACTTCCCATCTCACTTGGGATGAAATCTAAAGTCATTGTCATGACTGGGAAGCTTCTCTATCACCTGATCCTGCATTCTCTCTCAGACCTCAAATCTTTCCACTCTTTAAGACCTGTTTCCATGACCACCTAAATACTGTCCAGCAAAAACAGTGGCTCTCTCTGGTCCACCTGCTCTCCCTCTCTGATAGAGATTTTCACCTCTTCTCCTCTTCCTCAGTGTTCCAAAAATCCTCTCCCATTCCTACTCACAACTGATGAACTTGCTCCCTACTATACTGAGAAAAAAGTAGAAAATAGAAGAGATCCACATACTACGACCTCTTGAACCTGACAGAACATGCACCCATATTACTCTGCCATGGATACCCTGGTCATGGATACCCTGGTCATGCTTTTGTGAGATCCCTTTGTGTGAGATCCCTCCCCTTTCATCTCCAACATAAATCTCTCCACTCTCTTCTGAACTGTTCTCATCAGCATACAGACATGCTCTAATGTATCCCTGCTTTAAAGAAAGAAGAAGAAGAAGAAGAAGAAGAAAAAAAAAACAGAAAAAAAAGCACTCAACTTCATTTCCAATATCGAACCCCACCACAGAAAAACTTTTCAAAAGAGATGTTTATGGTGTGATGCGGCGCTTCCCTGACCAGGAATCTCAGGTAGGGAAGTGTCCAGGGAAAAGGGGCAGAATCGCACATGGGAAACCTCTGTCTAGCAGACAGAAAGCCTTTGAACAAACATAAGATCTTATATTTCAACATTCTGAACTCCTTTTTTTAAAAGATCAAATTGCTGATGAATTACAGGAATTTTAAGCTTTTGCCTGCCTGCAAGCAGCTCCCACTTCCGCTCCCATGCCGGGAAGTGCCTCTGACCCCTGCAGACCTTGGAATTAAGGGCGAGAGCAACACCACTTAGAAGGCTGCATTTCCAGAGAAAAGGAAGCATAAACTAACAAAGCCAAACAAATAGAGAAGGATATCGGCATGGATATCAGGAAATTCGGGGTACCCACGGTGCAGAGAGACTGAAAGAGGCATTGTTTACATCATCAAATACGGACACTGCCTCCCTCCAGCCATTACCCCAGCCCTCTACAGCCCCAGCCTAGACCAGCCCTCTGCCAAGCCACCAAGGCTCAGGAACACCCAAGGCACAAGCCCACCCACTGAGGCCAAGGCCCTCCCACAGCCCAGAAACTCCCACTGAGGCCAAAGACTGCCCTGAGGCCCAACCTGCCCACAGACTGATCACAAAGACCCAAGCCCAACCAAGGCCCAAATAGCATACCCTCAGTCACCGAAGTGCAGGGCCCCCAAGACCCAACCCACCGTGGAGCCAGGTTGCTGAGGCCCAGTGCCCCTGAGACCCAACCCGCCTGCCTGAAGCCCAAACCACCCGCCAGAGGCCCAACACTCCTGCAGCCCGGTCGCTGACGTCCAGGCCCCCAGAGGCCCAATCCGCCCACCCAAGGCCCAAACCACCCGCCCGAGACCCAAATGGCCCACTGCCGAGGCCCAGGCCCAACTTACTTTCAAAAAAGTTACTCTGAGTTAAGCAATAAGAAGAGTGAAAAGGGAACACCACATCCTGATCACATCTTCCTGGAGGTAATCAGAAAACATAAAAAATTACCAAAACACATAATTAATTATTAGTGCCACAGATAAACATTAAACATGTCCAAGAAGTAAAAGCAGATGACCATATCGGCACATGTCCAGAAAAAAGATAAAATATCTGAGACAAATGCACCAGAAATAGAACTTCTCTCCATGCTGGAAGGAAGGGAGGCCTTGGAGATACCTGAGAAAGAATTCAGAAAAATGATTATAAAATGTCTCAAAACACTTTACAATGGAGTTGAGAAAAATAAGGAAGAAGTTAGGAAAGCACTACAGGAACAATCAAACAAGATAGATACAGCATTGGTAACATTCCAAAACCTACAGAAATAGGTCCAAACAATCAACAACAAAATGGCAGAAATAGAAAACTTCCTAATAGGGCAGAGGAGTAGAATAGATGAGATCAAAGGAAGAATCAGTGAGCTGGAAGACAAGTCTCTCAATACCACTAAGATAGAAGAACAAACCCAAAAAAGGGTAAAAAATTCAGAGGCAGGTCTAAGATTCATGTTAAACAACATGAAGAGGAATAACCTAAGAATTATTGGCATTCCAGAACAAAATGAGTCACACAGGTCCACAGATAAAATAGTCAAAGAACTACTGGAAGAAAATTTCTCTAACATCCTCAAGGGCGAAAAGATAGACATACAAGAAGCCCAACATAGTCCAGGAAGGGTAGACCCCAAAGGAAATCACCAAGACATATCATAGTCAAGCTCTCCAAACTCAAAGACAAGGAGACACTCCTGAAAGCAGCAAGAGAAAACAGAAGAGTCACATACAAAGGCAAACAAGTCAGACTAAGCTCAGACCTCTCAGCAGGAACCATGTAAGCGAGAAAGCAATGGGGAGACATATATAAAACCCTGCTAGAAAAAAATTGCCAACCAAGAATCCTTTATCCAGCAAAGCTATCAGTCAAATATGAGGGTATAATCAAAACATTCCAGGATAAAGAGAAGCTATGGGATTTCACCAAAGCCAACCCTGAGCTACAAAACATCCTAAAGGGAGTTCTGTGGACCGAGAACCAACAAGAACAGACAACAATTAGAGATTGATGTATGTGGCAGCACCTCCCTGAATTAAGTCAACAGAAAGAAGAAATGTTAATAAAACAAAACTATAAGAACAAACTGAGATACTCTGGGAGGGCAGTCTATGACCAAAACAAGTACAAAGCAAAAGGAGGTGAACACATAGGAACAGAGATACAGACAATGAGAAGGTCAGATAAATTACAGGATAAAATAGACTGTACTAAATGGACAGAAAATTCAATGGACCATAA